>NC_091323.1:34160261-34395261 GCF_038502225.1 Cherax quadricarinatus | reverse complement strand
TCGACCCCCTCCCACCCCACCCCACCCCCCAAAAAAAAAATTGTTGATTTCTGTGATATTAAACATAGTACTGGTACAATATATTAAGGAATGCTTGAGATTTATTAAATCTATTTAAAATGAAGTGTACTCTATTTTTTTTTTTCACAAGCTAAATAACATTCTGCTCAAATTATTTTAATCATAACATTTTGCACATAAATTGTTATCATAGCTAAACCCACAAGGGTCTGCTCATAAAAAGTTGTATCTTGCCAGAATAACTTATTTTTTAAGTAAAATAAATCAGTTTCATTTATAATAGAATACAAACGTAATTAGTATTGTGGTAAACTCCCTCATTAATGGAATCGAGAAACTGAATCCATTCTAGTTATGCAGATTTTCCTAATACATGTACTATACCTGATGTACTGTATCATAGCTACATTTATTTTTTCATATGTAAGTTCTGTCAAGGAAATATGAAAAATTAAAGAATTACAGTATACTAGTGCACATGTAATACTTTCAGGTCTTCAGGTGAAGGCAAAGAACTCCAATGTACAAAACTGTACTGTAATAGTATTGTATTCTAATTTGGTGGCTTGTTCGACATAAAACTCTGGATTCTGTACATATGTGAGAATTGTGGGCTCCGTTGTTGGTTTCTGGGAAAATGATACATATTGTTCTTTATAATAGTTTTTTATACAGGTCGGCCATCACTAATCTGGCAATCAGTTATCCGGTTCCATCAGTAATCCGGCACTAATTTCAGCTAGCATAATTTCAAATTTCATCATTATACTGACTCAGAAATTGTGCAGATGGTTGTAAATCCACAGCAGCAAGCCTGTAATCCGGCACACTACAGGTCCCAATGATGCCGGATTAGTGATGGCCGACCTGTAGCATGTTTTATTGCACAACACACATGATGCTGCTTACTGTAGTTAAATATTTACACAAACTTTGCATGGATGCAGAACCAAGAATGCAGTACAGCATATGATTGCAATACTGCACATGTAAACTTGAATGGAATATGCAAAGACAGAAAATGGCTTAACAGTATCAGGCCATAAGCTGTGTATTGTCAGTTAGGCAAATTGTACATTAAGTGCTGTTAGTACATTGTTAGGAAAATTATTCCTGACTGCTTTCTTGAAGAGAATAGGCTCTTGCATGCTGTCTCAAAGTGTCAACTTGTAAATAAATTTTAAAGATAAATTTAAATTGTTAGATTTTGGGGCAAAAATTTATTTGTGTGTAAATAATATATCTTAGTACAATATATCTTAATACATTTCTGTATATGTACTGTAATTGGTAGTGGTAACTTGTAATATGCATATACATGTATTTAATTGTAGTGCTGGGTAATTCTTGTTACAGTATATGCTGCTTTCATTTAATTCAGTTACAGAAGTTTGTGCCATCTCAAGTATAATTTTGCAGCTAATAAAGCTAATGTGTTTATTTATCTCTTGGCAGCCACAGTAAACTGAGTGGAGATGAAGTGACACCCACCAAAGATAAGAGGGAGCATCCAGCAATTACACCTGAGTCTCCACAGAACAAAGTCAGTGGATTTTTTTCATGTGTATTACATGTTTATGTAATTTCTTCAGAATTAAAATTTATGTAAGGATAAGTGTTGATACATCAATATTGCTGCTTAATATTAACCCTTTAACTGTCCAGACTCCTAAAATGAAACATGCTCACAATATCTAGATTCCTCCCCCCCAACTTCTGAAAATGGTAGAGAATCATCTTCTAAGGTAATGACACCAAGAGTATGAAATTTGATGACACAAAGTTAGAGTTCTCGGCACAATTTATGCAGCAGTAATTTTGCCCACTTTGAGTCCTATTTTCAGTCAGTTCCATTGTTCTAGTCGACTAAATTCTTAGCTATTTCACTAGTATGTATTTCATTCTTTCGACTGAGTACAAGAAACCAACCATTCATTTATTTCAACTACCTTATAAAGTGATCAGAATTTGGTAATTTAACCTATTTCACACAAAATTAAATGCCAATTTAAAAAAAAAATCCATAATAAACATGTCTCTCCTATATTACACTTGCTCTCCATTTTTAATTTGTGTTCACACAAAAATAGAAAATTTAATCTATTTCTCAGATAATAAAATATAACTAGGAAAGATTGTTCAATGTTTCTAGTGTCATAATAATTGAATTAGACCTATTAAAAACCCATGAAATAACTGGGAGTTGTAGAAGGGCCTAATACATCCTCTGGAATATTTGGCAAAAGTCTAATACTTCTATTATTTTGAGCTCAATTTCAAGATACTTCCAGTCCTGAAACCAATAAAAATAATCTCTCAGTAATATGTCTTCTATTCTATCAAATGATACATAATATGAACACCGCAAAGTTGCTGTTTTAAACCATACACATGGTCACAGGTTTTCTTTCCCATCTTACAATCCATGGGGCATAATTTTTTTTATGATGAGCACTCAGTGACAGACCCATTCTCTCATATCTATGCCTAAAATTCACTGTTCACAGCTTTTCTGAGTGAGCTGAGCTCATAATGTAGAACTACGTCAGAAACCCTGGCCTCAGTAACATAGTTCTGTGTGACAGACTGCGAAGTGGTTAAAGGGAACTGTATTCCTTTTCACACCAGATGTTGCTTATTTTGTCTAGAACCTGAGAGTATAATATTTTCCAAATCTGCAAAAAAGACAAAACAATATCTAAACTTCTGATGCGTTCAACACAGGTGACTGGATGCAGCAAATAACAACACAAGTTTGTCCAGTTCTGAAATAGTTTAGGTACATTTTTTTATTCATGTTAATTTGATTAGAGTATGTTTTCTGAAAAAAAATTATTTTACAAATTTTTATTTCAATTTTCAAAATCCCATTCAAAAATAAAATCCTGCTGTGGTACTTACATTGTAAGATAGTAATGTATCATTGTTTCTATATAAACTGTCTAACCCTAAAGTAAGATCATCATTGCAGTGTCATACATTTAACACCATTGTTTGTACAGTATGTTTAATCTTTACTCTTTAATAAAGATATACTGCAACAACTTATTCAGGATATTCAAAGGGATTAGTTTATGACAGATTGCAGTGATATATTTGCATTATATTTCTGATACAATATGGATATACTTACAACTTTTTTATTGATTACTTTTAAGAATCTCTCGTTTGTACTTCTAAAACTTCAGAATCTACAGTTCTGAGTCATACTAAATCTGCTGTGAATGTGTTGTTAAAAAAATTTAAGATTGTATCTTAAAAATAATTACTGGGGTAATTAAAATATAGTACTGTTACTAGTTCTTTGCAGTACTGTATTTTCATTATTTTGATTTGTATCTTTTAAAGTATATAGTGACTTCCTATGAGGTGAATGGTAAATATTTAAAAACATGCAGACACAGGTACATGTATAGCGTTGAATGTTCCAGTTATCAAGCTGTACATTCGATAAATCCTCAAAATCATAATTACAATATTAGATTTCAAGACAGCATAATACAAGAGAAATAAATAAGTATAAATTTGTATTCAGTAATTACTGTCTTAGTTTTTAAAAAGTAGGCAGGATGTCAATGAAATGGGTCAGCAAAAATTCTTTCAGGGTAATTAAAGTTACCAGTTATGTTTGAAATTATTCCACATCAAGTATTATACAAGTACTGAACCTCTTACCCTTCAAGAATGTGAGCAAACTACTGCCAATATTTTGGCCCTAAGCCTAGCTGATACACACACCCAAAAGTTTCCTGGTCTAATGTTTTCTGTTAACAATTTTTTTTCCTAATACGTACTTTGATGCTGCACATAAAAAATATTGAATAGTATTGTGTTGGGGACATTATAATGAGGTCAGAAGTACCATGTGGTCTGCTCACTGTGTTAAAATATATCCAGTGTTTCCTATCGTACAGATGTAGCCAAACACTTGAATATTTGACAACTTGCAAAATAAAGTGGAAACCAATCACTAATGTGGTTGGCATTTTTTATAATCACTGTATAAAGGTCAGGCATGCAGTATTTAAATAATTTATAATTTAATAGCTGTCCATCTCTTACCAGAAGTGTAGATATCACAATTCAAATGACCTTCTGAACTGAAGCATCTCCACCACTCCAAAAAGTTTCAAAATAGGAAATGTTGCAGTGTAGCATGCAAACAAAATGAATGTATATGTCACTGAAATTGTGTATATCAGATTTATTATGTTGGGTATATAAATAATGTAATAACCAGTGATTTAATAATATTGTTTTGTGATATTTAGCCAGTCCCGTCCACATCTTCCCCTGCTCCACCACGTGAAGAAAGATCAGCTCCTGAAGGAACCAGTAGTCCTACACCCCGTCCGAGTGATACCTCTGAACGCAAACCTTCGTCATCACGTCCTACCTCCGTCCCACCGGAGGGTTATATGACCGCTGCTGAGGTATGGTATCTTGGAGAGTTGCTTTATATCCATAAGATAAAGTGAAGGCTTGCTAGTTCAGTGTAGCAGGTAACTCAGACAAAAAAATCTAGGCATGACAAAATATTGTCATAAATGCTGTGATCATTCTTGCTGTTTGCCTCTGGAAACTGAATTTTACTGTTAATATGATACATTCTAACAGATACATTTGATGTAGAATCCTTAAAGATTAATGTAATGAAGTATTATCAATCACCTACCATCTTTCAGTATTATTTTTCAAATTTTTTGCCTCATAACTTTTCCTAGCACACAAGTATATTTTATTTATGTTTGATGCCATATTTCCTCTGTGATATATAATATTCATGGGGAGTGCTAAACCTGTTGGAGTCATACAGCACCTAGGGGAATGGAAGGTATTCAGGTTCAATTCAAGAAATTGAAGCACAGGTCCATGAGTCCCTCACCAGCATTGGTGAACCTTCCTGAAGGGAATTCTGGAAATTTTCTGACCCTAGAGGTAGTATTTAAAAAGAAAAAACATTATTTTAATGTAAAAATAATTGCAAGATTGACAAAACTTAATAAACATAAATAAAAGCAGTTCTGTCATACACTAAAATTATCTGTATCTTCACAAAACTCAATAAATCTAAATAAAAGCAGTTTTGTCATATACTAACATTATCTGTATCTTCATGCCATTTTCTTTGTAAGTCAAAGGGTTCATGTGGTGTGATTTCAAGCAATATTTGATGAACTACTCTTTACAAATGTGAAACAACCCTGTATGTAAAGTTTTCATTAGGTTAGGTTAACTGCCCATTATGTTAATATCTGTATATAGAGGTTTTCACTTCATTTTCCTGATTAGTGTGTCAAAAGTACTTGTAGTGTGATTTTTAAGCATTATTGAAAACTAGAAAAGATTTCTGGTAAATCAAAAACCTTAAGCTGAGTTTTTTTTTTAAGGGGAATTTTTTCTCTCAAAACTGGCAGTCGATATCTTAGACATATTTATTATTTACTTACTTCTCCATAGGAAAGTGGAACAGAATTCTTCCTCCGTAAGCCATGCGTGTCGTAAGCGGCGACTAAAATGTTGGGAGCAAGAAACTAGTAACCCCTTCTCCTGTATATATTACTAAATTTGAAAAGACAAACTTTTGTTTTTCTTTTTGGGCCACCCTACCTAGGTAGGATACGGCCAGTTTGTTAAAAGAATGAATGAATTTACTTATTATAAATATGTCAAAACCCTGTACATAATTCTTTTTATTGAAGTTGGTTAGGTTATAACACACTGAAATTATCTGTATTTTCCTAAATGCTATGTCAAAAAAAGACATGTGTGATTTTAAGCAACTTTGAAAACTTTACAGTTGTTAAGTCAAAATTTTTTCCTCCCAGAATTGGCACTTGACATGGTAAAACTATTTGATCAGTTAATTCCTACCAATATGAAAAACTGTATATCTAATTCTCATTCTAATGCAATTCTATATTGACAATGTTTCCCCCAGTGAGCCATATCAAGTCACAAACAGATAAACCTGGAGAGTAAGGGTGAGTACTGAAAATATAGGGATGCACTGTGAGGTGAAGAGACAGGTTAGATATGAAACAAGTAGGGTCTGCCTAGCCTGAGTCAGGATATCCTTGACAGTGTTCCTCTGCAGTGCTGCTACATGGGAAGATGATCTACAAGCCTCCAGAATGTAGGTCCAGTGATGTTGTAGAGATCTAAAATTACTTGTTAGATTAGTGCACTATACTATATTATTACAGCTTGATGTATTTTGACTTTCCTTTCATATTTTCACATCCATTCCAAACAAAGAGCATATGTACATGCATGCACATGGCAGCTGCAGACTTCACTCAAAGAGAAAGATCCAAGGGTGAAAATAGTGCCTGAGTATATCACCAGAGGCTCACATCAGCCAGTGCTTGTTTGGCAAAACTAAGAGTAGCCTTCCGGAATCTCAACAGTCATTCCAGGCCCTTTATACAACATGTGTTGGGCCCATCATGGAGTGCTTGGCACCATTATGAAACATGCCCCTGAAAAAAAGCATGTTAAGAAACTGGAAAAAGTGCAGAAGTATGCAACAAGACTAGTTCCTGAGCTAAGAGGAGACTAATGGAATTGGACCTAACAACATTGGAGAACAGGGAACCACAAGGGTTATAACATTCATAGTACTCAGGGGAATTAAGATACAGGGATAGACTGCTAGAAAGGCAAGAAACAGGAACTTGGGAGAGACAGTGTGCATGTTGCTGTTTCTTTTTCAAGGGAAAACTGTTAATTCAGTAACTTTTTCTGTATTATAGGTGCAAGATCTCCTAAAGCGTCAAGAGCTAAAGTTTGAAGAAAAATTGCTGCAGGTAGAACTGGCTGCTGGAGAGAAGGAAAAAACATTACGGCAAACCATGAAGGATGAGCAAAAAGAATTGACTACCCTTGGAGAATCTATGGCTGAACTGACACAGTCTCGCGACGCACTGTTGAAGATGGTGGGTCAGTACAAGGGCATGTTAGCCTCACTCGTTAGTGAAAAGGAGAAAGATAAACAAAATGCTGATGAGAGAATTAAAGCTATAGAGGTTGAGAGAAACCAGGCACTGGAGGATCTAGCCAATGTAGAGGTTGCTTTCTCTGATGTACACAGGTAATTATAAATTACTTCAAACAAATTTAGGCTGAGTTAATTTGATATTATAGAAGAAAGTGTTACTATTTTCTTTTATAATTGTTCACATGAAATAACTAAGGAAGACATTCACACACTTGGCAAAATTATTCAAGATATTGTATTTTTTACCAGTATCTATTTTTATATTCAGTATTATGACCATCTTTCATTCTCTTAACATTCCCATTGTGTTTTATATCTATAATATTAAGTGATTACCAGTTACTTTTGGAAGCTCTCAACGTTTCCCCATTGATGATTATTTCAATGGGAATTGCTAAACCCCCTGAGGGTTATGCAGTACCTATCTTTGGTCATGCACTCTAGTACTATTTAGCTATTAATTTTTACACATCACATTTAGGTAATATTTATTATTCTAAATCTCTCCAGGTAAACCAGGCCACCTCCCAATATATCTTAACTTATATTTTCTCATCTTTGCTTGGTGAAGGCTATTTCCACTCATTCCTCACAACTGATTAATTTTTTATGAAAGCTTTAACACTAGGATATTATGAATGCTTGGTGAATATTGTGTCAAGTTACAGTATTGACATACAGTGCTCGTCACGGCATTATGCCAGGTGAGCGCCCCTGCATATTGCCCAGATGAAAATCAAAGGCCTACCATACAGGGGGGGTCTTTTTTTGTCAGTGCATTATGCCAGGTAGCAGCCATTAGCATGACATTACAATCTGCCTCCACACTCCACAGTGACTCCTCAGTGCTCACGTGGCTGCTGTGGTGAGAGGAAGCGTTGCACTTTTGTCTCTCGTCCACTCCATCTTTTGTCTGGTGTTCCCTTTGGTTTTGGGGCTATACACGTTTGATTATAGGTAAAAGAAAGTCTATAACAACTGAAACTATAGTGCAAATCATAAGGCTTCACAAAGATGGGCGCCAGACGAAAGAAATAGTGGAGAATGTTGGTGTATGCGAGCGTTCAGTGAGGAACTGGGTGCAGCGTTTCAAGGCTGGTGGTGGTGTTGAGATACCGTCTGCCAGACCTTGGCCTGGCCCCTCGAAGAAGACATCTGTTCGTACCTTAACTGTGTTAAAGCAGCAGTTAGAGAGTACACCTAAGATAACTGCTAGAGAATTGAAAGAAAAGAACCCACTTCTTCTCTCAGAGGTATCTGTAAGAACTGGGCTACAGTCGTCACCGCCAGGTTAAGAAACCAATGCTCTCCAAGCCACAGAAGAAACGTAGGCTGGACTATGGAATCCTCAATAGTGGTCTGAAGTACTTTGGAGTGATGAAGCAACCTTCACCGTCACCTGTAACTGTGGTGAACATGTGTACCAGCTCAGAGATAGTGACCTACTAGACCCACGCTACACCTGTGGGACCATCAAACACCCAGACTCGCTCATAGTTTGGGGGTGTTTCAGTGCTCATATTGTTGGTAAACTCATTGTGCTTCCCAAAAACCAGTATAATTACCTGGAGTTATTGTGACACAATTTACCTGAGGTATTTGACAAGTGTGACAGTTTTTATGCAGGATGGTGCACCGTGTCATACCGCCAAATCTGTAATTCAATGGCTTAAGGACTGTGAAGTGAGGTTCTTCAATGACTGGCCAGGCAATTCCCCAGATTAAACCCTATTGAGAACCTCTGGTCAATAGTGAAACAATGTTTACTGGGCAAGGATATTAGTTCCATCCCACAGCTGGAGGCTACTCTACATGAGGCATGGAATATACCTCCCCAAACCCTCAAGAATTTGTGAGTCATCCTACATGGCTGAGGGATGTGATTAAGTGTAAAGGATGCAGCACCAAGTATTAAAACCTCAATAAGTGTGCAGATATATATATACTCTTATAATCTTTCATGGTATGTTTGTGTTTTGGTACGTGTGTGGGGGAGGGGCGGCATAATGCCATGACAAGCACTGTATCTCTACCACTTTTTTGTGTGTGGGCCAGTAGTAGTTGTATCTTCAGGCATTATTTGTAATGACTTTACCAATCAAAAGACCAACTTTTAACCCTTAAACTGTCCAAACAAATTTATGTTCACATGTGTAGTGCTCCAAAAGTAGATCTACATTTTTTTTACATATTTTCAAATATAAGAAAAAAAGTAGATAAAGTTTTTTTACACGTTTTCAAATGAAAAAACAGAAAAGATCTACGTTTTTTTACATACTTTCAAATGTTGAAAAAAACGTAGATCTACGTTTGGACAGTTTAAAGGTTAAATAAGAAAAATTTATTTCAACCCACTGAGAGTGGAACAACAAACAACTTAAGCTAGCATAACTGCACATGCACATTCACACTTGTACTCCTTTCTACTTTTATTTTATCTTCTCTTCCTATGACTCTTACACCTATTATTATTCTCATCTTAAGATTTTCTTTTACTGTACATGACAATTGTCTCAAAAACTTTTATCTACAGAAAATATGAAAGAACAAAGCAAGTTGTGGATACACTTAGAAGAAATGAGGAGACTCTCCGTGGAGCAGTTGCTGATTATGAGACCAAGTTGCAGAAACAAGAACAAAAATTTATAGAATTTCAAAAACATGCAGAAGAGAAGATACAATTGTAAGTTGCTCTGATAAATTCCTAACAATTAGTTACATTAATTCTGAGGATATGCCAGTATCTCTTATTTAAATGTTTATTATGTTCATTGGGAAGTACTAAATTCGTAAAGATCGTACTACACCTGGGAAATGGAAGGCAGTCAGGTTTGGTTCAAGGAAAGTGAGATTAGAACCAGATCAAAAGTCTGTTACTAGCATCAAGCCCTTCTCCCCTTTTAGTATATTTTTTTATTTTGAATAACTCATGCATATGGATATCTGGATTATAAAAATTAAAGCTTTCCAGAAATAACTTGATTGATATTATTTCACTCAATTTTACTAATCCAGAAGATAAAAATGTGATTTGTAAAACTGCTATGGAGTATGTGCTGCTATCATGGTTTCACTTTGGTTTAAGAAGTTTAATAGAACCATACAGGGTAGCGGGAAATAATATGGCCCTGTATGAAAATTGTCTTGAAAGGGGCCTGGACATGCAGGGCATGTAGGGATGTGGTTCAGTTTGTCATTGCATGTGCTAGGGGAGCAATTCATGTTGAATGCATTTCACTTGCAATATTCTCCTTTGGTGGAAAACAGCTAGTATGTTGAGCTGTTAAAAAAAATATATTTTAATAGTTTTGTTATTTTACTACAAAGGCTATCTCATGCCAAAGCATGGTGACCCAAAGAAAACACATTCACCATTATTCATTCACTTGTTGTCTTGCAGAAGTGTGCTGAAATCACAATTCAGATTACCCTCCAAATGCAACATTCCCACCTTCCATCCATAGTACAGGCATTGCCCTTCCCATCTATAGGGCTCTAAGTCTGGCTGAACCAATTTCTTTGAATCCCTTCATAAATGTTAACTTGCTCATACTCCAGTAGCACATTTATTGAAAACCACTTGTCTCCATTCACTCCTATATAACATGTTCACACAAGCCTGATGGATGTTTATGCAACTAAAATTAAAAGCCTATTATCCCTTCTTGGGGATCCTCCTACATTCCACCCCAGATTTATACACCCTCTTTAACAAACTATTCCTCTCCATCCTCTCAACATGCCCAGAAAACCTCAGCAACCTCTCCTTATTCCTCTTGAATTATACCCTTGGTATAGTTGTTGTTAGGTAAGACACATATGCAACAGTAACAGAGGGCTGTGGAGAAAAAATGGCATCTTTCATAGACCCCATCTGCTGACACGTTCACTCCCACTTATCTAGATACACTTACTTCATACTCCCTCCAATCTGATATTCAACCTAGCATTGATTAGACTTTGTTACCCTCATCACTTTAATCTTTTTTTTTTTTTTTTCAATGTTCACTTTTCATTTCCTTTTACATATTTATTTTTTTTTAACACATCGGCCATTTCCCCACCAAGACAAGGTGACCTGAAAAAGAAGAAACATTTTCATCATGATTCACTCCATCACTGTGTTGCTAGAGGTGTACCTACACTACAGTTAAAAAACTGCAGCATCAACACCCCTCCTTCAGAGTGCAGGCACTGTACTTTTCACCTCCAGGACTCAAGTCCAGCTTGCCAGAATCCCTTCAGAAATGTTACTTTGCTCACACTCCATCAGCATGTCAAGTCATGAAAACCATTCATCTCCATTTACTCCTGTCTAACATGCTCTCACACACTGGAAGTCCAAGCCCCTCGCCCACAAAACCTCCCTTACCCCCTCCCTCCAACCTTTCCTAGGACACCCGTACCCCACCTTCCTTTCCCTACAGATTTAAACACTCTCCAAGTCATTCTGCTTTGTTCCATTCTCTCAATGACCAAACCACCTCAGCAACCCCTCTTCAGCTCTCTGGCTAATACTTTTGGTAACTCCACACCTCCAAATTTCCACACTATGAATTCTCTGCATAATATTTACACCACACATTGCTCTTAGACACATCTCCACTGCCTCCATTATTATTATAATCAAGGGGAAGCGCTAAACCCGGAGGATTATACAGCGCCTGGGGAGGGATGTGGAAGGCATTCAGGGAACTGGAGCACAGATCCAATTTCCTAAATCAAGAGCCCCTCACCAACATCAAGGAACCTTCCTTGAGGGGTCCACTGCCTCCAGCCTCCTCCTCGCTGCAGCATTTACAACCCATGCTTTATACCCATACTCTCATACATTCCCTGCTTTGCCTCCATGGATAATGTTTTTGTCTCCACAGATACCTCAGAGCACCACTCACCTTTTTTCCCTCATCAATTCTATGGTTAACCTGTCACTTATATGCTTCAGTAAATACTTGGACTGCCCATACCTTACCATTCCTATATCCTCCCTCTGCAGTTCTACCATAAACTTCCTTTAGTATATTCAGCTTTTTAACACTCCAGCCGTCCCCTAGGGTGACCCAACAAAGGAGAAAAAACACTTTCGCTGTCTTGTGTTCAGTCAGTCTTGCCAGGAGGGCATCGCGTCGGTTCAGACGGCGCTCTAAACTGCCACATCCCCACACCAGAGTGCAGGCATGGTACTTCCCACCTGTGCCTGTTCCCTTATAATTCTTACATTGTTTCTTGTCCATTTTATAGTTATGTACATGTATTTTTAAAGTTGTATACATTTTTCACTTTAAAACATTTTTTTCCTCAGAGCCAATGAAGAATTTGAAGCCATGCGGAAAGCCAATGACCAGGAAATGACTAAAATGTCAGCACTTCTTAAAAAGGCAGAAATGAAAATTATGTCTTTACAAGATGCATTTGACAGAAAAACTCGTGAAAACCAAGAATTAACTCAACTTTGCGATGACCTTATCAACAAAGTAGGTGCATCACACTAAGAATGGCATCCAGACGAGTGGTCAACCTCGCTATTACTGGGAAGTCTGACTTCATGACTGCCATAATATGACAGTGAAGATATGCCCTGTTTATCATTCAGTGGTAGAATCGTGATGCTGCTGCTTGAAAACGGCGTCATTGTATATTTTCTTTAAAACTGTACATTTGTTACAAAGTTTATTTAAATAAGTAGCAACATACTTAAATTGAAAAATCATGATTTACATGTGACCTGACAAAAACAAGCAAATTTAATGTAAACTAATAGGGTGTTACTGTTCTGTTAAATTACATTACAAATTTTTTAATTTTCACAATTTTGGAATCTACAAATGCAAAGAACTATTTTTAAAGGGTAAATTTGTCAAATTGGTTTCCTGATTTGTTTAATGTATTGTACATATCAGATAGGTGTGTAAAATTGTCTAGAAGGATTTACTGGTCCCTCTAGTGATAAGTAGCCTGATGTATGGCATTATGGTCTGAATTGTCCCTGCCACCTATTGCAAAATTGTAAATAGCCATAAATATATGCTTTATCATGATAATGTTCCTCCCTTCTAGAAATACTGTAAAAGTAAATGATGACATTTTCATAATGACTGGAGTACAGTCTTCAATTTTTACTATATTGGGACAGACTTAGTCCAAGAATTCTCCATATACTAAAAGATATTCAATTTCAGATAGCCTTTATGAAAAAAAAAAGCAATTGCCTAATACTAAAGTACCCATGGGTAAGCAATACATGATACTGAGAGTATAATAATGTCTGCATGTTGCTAACAAAAGACTTAGGGACTGAAGGGTTAGGGCTGTGATAATGCACTAGATTCAGTTGATCATCAGGAGCTCTCAATAGCTTGCTATTTAGATACACTGATTATTAGATGCTTTCCCTTATTTCCAAATCAAAGCACAAAGATTAATTTATGAGCAACTATTAGTATTTATTAATTGTATAAACTTTAGTTACTAATTATAATTTGTTATATTGTGCAAGAATTTAAGAATCGTCAGTTTGAAAGAGGTAACGAAAATTTTATAATTGGGGTGGAAGGGAGACTAGGAAGGAGAGGGCAGGTCCACTTCCTTTCATGAAGAGGTACCTGCATGAAGTGCTTTCCTTGGGACTAAAATCTGTATGCCAGTTTAATAATAGAATCAATATTTTGCTGATTTATTGTTAAATTTGGTAATTCATCTAAATTGTATTTAGTGTAATAATTGATCCAAATGTATTGTGCAAGCACCGAGGTTTGTAAAAATGGAACTTTTTAAAGCACATGCCTGGTCTCATGGCTTCCCTTGTCATTATATTCATGAAGCACTGTACTGGTAAGGGTTATACAATGTTTTAGTGATTGAGAGGTAATTTGGTTCAATCCAAGGAAGGGAAATAGTCAGATTTTTTAGATCAAGAGCTCTTTACTGATATCAAGGAACCTCTCTTTGAGGGTTGACTTCCCTCAGTTGGGAAAAATTCACAAATACACGTTATGTTCTTGGTAAAAACAGCAGTAGTGGTGTACTCTGCACACACTTGTTAAAGCATTGAAAATTATGCACTATGCACCGAGTAACTATTTCAGGAGATACTACATGAGCCTCAAAATTAATTTTGCATACCCTTGGTACCTGCACAATATACTTTGGAAATTTTTTTTTAATTAGTTTTACAATCAAAAACCTCAAGGAAGGTTGTGTGGTACTGTTAAAGAGCTCCTAATCCAAGGAATTGACCCTAACCTCCCTTGGATCCAACCAGGTTGCCTCCCATTACCTCCAGGCACTGTATGACTAACCTTAAGGGTTTAGAATTCCTCCCATGAATAGAAAAAAAGTATATTATAGCTGTGAGACTAGTAAAAAAAGCTAAAATATACATGATGTATAAATGCTTTTCTGCATTAACATTTTATTTATATTATACATTTAAATTGTTGTGCGTGCCCACATTTATGAAACACAGCTGTGGAAAAATATCATCCTTGCACACTACAAATCTGCTCAATGGTCTCTGCTTGAAATACTTTGAAACATTCTAGAAGTAGAAAATATTTACTTACAGCAATTACATACCTAAGAATATATATATTTAACTATTAAAGTGATGGAAGCTTAGTGCACTATAATTTAAATCCTTGTAATATACTTTTTTAGAATCATTTTTCCTCCTTTATTAAGTGAATATTCCTCGCTGTATAATCCTCCGGGTTTAGCGCTTCCCCCTTGATTATAATAATAATAATAATAATAAGTGAATTTTTTTAAGCCTTGTTTAAATGTCAAAAGTAACTTAATACTAGAAAGTTGTGCCTTATAATTGATAACTAGTGAAAGAATATTTGCCATAATTGGAAATGAAATAACTGAAGATTAACAATAACTTTGTACCCACTTTTTAGATGAAGTAGTGCCCATTTGCAATTATAAAAGAACATTTAACAAGGTTTACTGGGTGTCTAAGCTGTATCCACCAATGTACATACTGCAGTAGTTCAACTTAAAAAGCATTTACACTTTCATGCCTCATCTGTGGCTTTTTGACCTATTTTCAAGATGAAATTAATTTGATTTTATAACTATTCTTTGTGTACAATATCTATTAGAATAACACTCATCACTGTTATATTTCTAAAGTTACATATCACAGTAAACTTGCACATCATGCAGGTTATGTTCCTGAAATCATCACTATAGATAAAACTACGACACGTAAGGTGAAGAACATGAAAAAAAAAAAAAAGGGTTACACTGTTCATACCACCAATTTTTTAAAATTATGGCTTCAAATTAAAGTTAGATTTAGAAAGGATTAAGATAAGTACCGATTCTGTAATAGAGTTGAAGAGTGGAACAATCTGCCAAGCAGGGTTATTGAAGCAAAACTTTGGGTAACTTTAAAAATAGGTTAGACAAATATATGTGAAGGGTTGGATTTGAGATGGACTTCAAAAGAATGGACCAGTGTTATCTAGGAATGTGATGAGGGGTTGATACTGCCCTTGTTTAATGTAACATGGTTTAGACAGTCAAATAAGAGTACATACTGTTAAGTACAAGGATACAAATGCAACTAATGTGACATTTTATTGTAGTAATGTTTCGCTCTCCAGGTTTGACAACGTTTCTGGAGAGCGAAACGTTACCATAATAAAATGTCACATTAGTTGCATTTGTGTCCTTTTACTTAACATATTGTTGGTAATTCTACCAACATTAATACAAGAGTACATACTGCCTTGAATTCTGGTTTAGCCACATGAATGCATGAATCAAAAAAAAAATATATATACAAAAATTATTTTTCTTACCTTAAACTTTGATGCACAGTGATCTATATGGGAGTGGAGAGAGTTGCTGTGACTTTTGTGGGCTGAAGTGGAATGATGGAATCAGGGGCTGTTCCAGAATTTCTATACAGGAGGGACTTGCAGGTGGCAATCTGGTTGGAAGTGGGGCTGCTAGAGGACTTGTCTCCAAGCTTCTTTGTTGTTTGGCAGCACTGTATGACCCTTGTGGTTTTAGTACTTCGTTTTGATTGTAATAATGTGTTTGGTTAGATTATGAGAGTTGTTTCCAACCTTGGTAGCATCTCTGGCTAAGGTTGACACAGCTACTTAACCCTTTGACTGTCGAAGGGCCAAATCCTGAAGTTGCTTCTGGTGTCGCAAAATATTCGAAAAAAAAAAAATTTATTTTTTCTTATGAAAATGTTAAGATTATTTTTCTGATTGTTTTAGTCCCAAAAAAAATTTTTCCCATCAGTACTTACCGAGATATAGAGTCCTGAAGTTTGCTGAAATTGATCTGCTGGCGGCAACAGCGGCGACTGCCGCTCACCCGGTAAACTTTTATTTACTTGTATTCGATGGTTTCTTGTTTTTTTCACTATTTTATTTTTTCACATAACTTTTGTGGCCTGTGAGACCAAATTATTGTGCAATGTTCAAATATACACTCGTTGAATGTAACACAATTATAGCAAAAACACTCGTATCATTATAATGTTGCTAAAACTTGTTTACACAAACAATGTAAACAAATGTTTATTACGATTGCTTTATAATATATATACATATGTACAATCACTGGACACTTTATTAGAAGTGCTGCAGCTTGTGGAATTCTTTGAAACATGGGTATAAGCACAATGGTGTCTTACACTCCTCACACATAAAACGAGTGTCTCTGCGTTTTTGTTGGCGTTTTGTGGTATGTCCACAGACAAAACACCTCTTCTGAGCATTTTTCTTGGCAGTAGTAGCAGGCAGTGGTATGGGGTAGTGATCACCAGGCCTCAGACGAGAGGACATGTGTTGATAATTTCGTGGGCGCTGGTCTATTGCAGGTGTTGTTTCTTGGTACTTGAATATTATTTGTCTGATGACTGACAAACAAAATTCACCATATTTGGGTTTGTTCTTGGTCTTCAACTTATACATATTATAAGCATTCAGCATGGAAATGTCAAGAAGATGGAAAAACAGTTTTATGTACCACTTATAACTCTTGCGAACACAGTCAGCAAACCCAATCTGCATGTCACATTTGTCCACTAAGCGCATATTGAGGTTGTAATCCATCACAGCTGCAGGTTTTACAATAGGTTCATTGGTCTCTCTATTCTGCTTGCCAGTCTCTACCATTTCGTGTCGGTGAACTGATGTCAGCAGTGTGACATCACATTTGTCATGCCACCGAAATGCCATGATGTCATTGGCAGCAAACACCTGCACTTCACCTCTACGACTGCCAGCTTCGAACCTAGGCATATGTTTACGACTTCTACGCACTGTGCCACACACCTGTCATGTTCACTCGCAAGAAATCACTGAGTATAGGGCTTGTGTACCAGTTGTCAGTATATAAAATATGCCCCTTACCAAGATATGGCTCCATCATTGTTCTAACCACATCACCAGAGATACCCAGTAACTTCCTGGTATCTTCCATTGTTTTACCGCCAGTGTACACAATTATATCCAAAACCAGACCAGTTTTGCAATCACACAGAACAAATAACTTTATACCAAAGCGTTTCCTCTTGCTTGGTATATACTGCTTGAATGAGAGTCTTCCTTTGAACAAAATCAAAGACTCGTCAATAACAAGCTTCCTGAAGGGATAAAAATACATACAGCACTTTTGTTTCAGGTACATAAACACACGTCTGATCTTATATAACCTGTCGCTTCTGTCAGGCCTGGTTTTGTCTGAAAAGTGTAACATACGTAACAGTAACACAAATCTATTCACTGGTATAATGTCACTGAAAGCAGGGGTTGAAATCAGGCGGTCTGTCGCCCAGTATGTGCTGACACTATGCTTATACACATGTGGCATAAGCATTATTGTGGCAAAGAACAGATACATCTCTTCCACAGTTGTGTCCTTCCACTGGTGTAGGCGTGATCTTGGTGAAAGCATAGTGTTTGCCATGGTGTACTCATAGTATGTATTGCTTTCCCTGACAATAATGTCCATCAGGGGTTCATCGAAGAACAACTGAAAGCATTCCAGTTCAGTGGGATTGTTCCCAAGTGTACATGATGGCCGTATTCCACTTTGTCCTCCATCAAAGTCATGGGGATTGGGAACAAACTCGTCATCTTGATGCCAATCCCAGATGCGGTCAGCTGGTGCGTTCTGGATATTGTAATGTCGTTGTGGTTGTGCAGGTTGTGGTTGTGGTTGTGAGAGTGTGGGGTCGGCCGAAGCAGGTTGTAGTTGTGCAGAGTCAGCAGCGCGGGCACTAGCGTGGCCCGCTGCTGGTGTCACATGACTCATGGCACCGTCACTATCACCACCACCGCCTGCTGCCTCACTCACATCATTTATACCCATCGTAACAATATCGTCATCTTCACTATCAGGACGTGGTGTAGGGCCACGGGATGTGCTCCGAGATGTACTCCTTCCTCTTGGAAGAGCATATGGCACACTACCAGACCGCATGCGACATCGTACATACTGCCGTTTCACTGGGGAATATTCACCCTCACTGTCACAACTAGAAGTGCTTTCAATAACCTTGAAATCACTATCGCTATCACTTGCACTGCTCACATCTGAGTCTTGTACACGGGCAAATAGTTTCCTCTTTCGTCCTGGTACAGGTGAATATGAACGAGCCGGCCTAGCACCAGAGGTGGATGGTTGTGGGTCATCTGGGTTTTCATCACTAATTATGTTATCTTGGGTAATTTTCTCGGTCACACCCGCTTCAAAACCAGGGAATTCACTTTCACTGACACTATCATCACTGTTTGAGCTATCACTTGGGAACAAAAGACCTCCAATCCGCCGAGGAGTGAGGAACTTCTTACCGCGAGGCATGGTGAAAATGGACTACCAAGATGGCGTTCCCACAATGCACCGCTGAGTCCCAGATTTTTTTCACAGGGTGCACACCGACCACTGAGACCCATTCTCTCTCGTGTAGGCCTACCAGCCCTCTCCCACTCGATTTGAAGCCGCTAGAATTTATGCGTATAGATACGTCAAACACGGTATCTCCCATGACGTACATATACGACCGCGACAGTCAAAGGGTTAATGATTGTACTGAGTGCTCAAGTATTTTGTATAGCATCTCTGCTGTTTTACCCTACAGTACTCTGTACTGCTGATAAGGCATCATCAGCTATTCCAGACCCAGCTTCACAATAACGCTATTTGATGTGTAAGGGGTCTATTTTGGCGTGTCACCTATTGAGGTTTGGGTTCTTCCTTATCCTTTTCTGTTATCTTTTCCTTCTGTCTGGGAACTGGTCTCCAACATTTCCTTTGCAGTTTATTCTTTGTGATTGTCTAAAAGTAAGTCTTCTGGCTATGTACCTTCAAAGCCCTTGCCTGGAATTCTCTTTGCCACAGCCATAATTTCCTGGACCCAACTCTCTTCAGGAAAAGCATGTGGACTCATTCACCACACTAGCTCCAGCCTGGATTTATTGTTGAACATGATACCATGCAACATGTTGGCTACTGCACCTGCAATATTAAATTTATCCTGGAACTGGCACTCGTCTCTGCATTACCATCCACTACTGCGAGGAGTTTCTGTACCACCCTTCATTTATATGACAAACGAATGTCTTAATTCTTGATCCAGTGGTATTAAAAGAATTCATACAATAGAGTCACAGACTGGAAAACCTGAAGATGGCTACAGCAAGAGTAAGGAGAGCCTTATATATGTTTTGCGAAAGGTACATTTTAACTAAGGAATAAAATAATGCTTGAATTTATCTATGTTACATTACCAAATAAGGCAAATTAATTTTGTCTTTAAAGTATAGGGATTCTAGGAGTGATAAACAGTGGCTTGCTCTTAAAATGCAGCACTGTATGACCCATGTGGGTTTAGCACTTAGTTCTGATAATAACTGCTCTTAAAATCACCAATGCATTAGTACATAAGCAACATGAAAATCCTTCTCTACCTTGAATTCAGATGCACTTTTCTCTTGCTGTCTGATGCTTAAACTTCGTACCTTCACTATCACTAGCATTCCATAATCATCATCATTGTTAACATCCAGAGACATGACAGAATAGTGAAAATATATATATATATATACATGTATATATAAAAAAAGGTTAAGGGATAAATGAGAGAGTATGTTACGTGACAAATACACAAAATAACCAAGCGGGTGATTGTGTTAACATGAGGGAGTTAAGTTAGGCCATTCGCTAGGCACAGGAATTATCCCTGTGATCCAGCCATATTTCAAAATTTCCTAACTTTATGGCATGAAATTGCAGAAAAACTTTTGCACAGAGGTAATCTTGAGAACAAAGTTTGAATAGTGATATGAAGAAGCATGATGAGTATTTACTGCGACAAGTTCGCTAGGCAGGGTGACAAAAAAGAAAGAAAATCCCCAAAAAGAAAATACTTTCAATCATTCAACACTTTATATCACTGCTTTTGCAGAGGTGCTCAGAATACAACAGTTTAGAAGCATATACGTACAGTGGACCCCCGCATACCGGACGCATCGCATACCGTACAATCCGCTACCGCCCAAAAACCCGTTCACCGCCCTTCGTGATGTGCGGCCTGAGCCACGCTCACATGTTCTGCCGGTGGCATTGTTTACCAGCCAGCCTCCGCGGTAACATCCAAGCATACAATCAGAACATTTCGTATTATTACAGTGTTTTTGGTGATTTTTTCTGGTTTATAGCATGAAATTGCAGAAAAACTTTTGCACAGAGGTAATCTTGAGAACAAAGTTTGAATAGTGATATGAAGAAGCATGATGAGTATTTACTGTTTTTTTTTTTTTTTTTCAACAAGTTGGTCGTCTCCCACCGAGGCAGGGTGACCCAAAAAAAGAAAGAAAATCCCCAAAAAGAAAATACTTTCATCATCATTCAACACTTTCACCACACTCACACATTATCACTGCTTTTGCAGAGGTGCTCAGAATACAACAGTTTAGAAGCATATACGTATAAAGATACACAACATATCCCTCCAAACTGCCAATATCCCAAACCCCTCCTTTAAAGTGCAGGCATTGTACTTCCCATTTCCAGGACTCAAGTCCGACTATATGAAAATAACCGGTTTCCCTGAATCCCTTCACTAAATATTACCCTGCTCACACTCCAATAGATCGTCAGGTCCCAAGTATCATTCGTCTCCATTCACTCCTATCTAACACGCTCATGCACGCTTGCTGGGAGTCCAAGCCCCTCGCCCACAAAACCTCCTTTACCCCCTCTTTCCAACCCTTTCGAGGACGACCCCTACCCCTCTTTCCTTCCCCTATAGATTTATATGCTTTCCATGTCATTCTACTTTGATCCATTCTCTCTAAATGACCAAACCACCTCAACAACCCCTCTTATGCCCTCTGACTAATGCTTTTATTAACTCCACACCTTCTCCTAATTTCCACACTCCGAATTTTCTGCATAATATTTACACCACACATTGCCTTTAGACAGGACATCTCCACTGCCTCCAACCGTCTCCTCGCTGCTGCATTTACCACCCAAGCTTCACATCCATATAAGAGTGTTGGTACTACTATACTTTCATACATTCCCTTCTTTGCCTCCATAGATAACGTTTTTTGACTCCACATATACCTCAACGCACCACTCACCTTTTTTCTCTCATCAATTCTATGATTAACCTCATCCTTCATAAATCCATCCGCCGACATGTCAACTCCCAAGTATCTGAAAACATTCACTTCTTCCATACTCCTCCTCCCCAATTTGATATCCAATTTTTCTTTATCTAAATCATTTGATACCCTCATCACCTTACTCTTTTCTATGTTCACTTTCAACTTTCTACCTTTACACACATTCTCAAACTCATCCACTAACCTTTGCAATTTTTCTTTGGAATCTCCCATAAGCACAGTATCATCTGCAAAAAGTAACTGTGTCAATTCCCATTCTGAATTTGATTCCCCATAATTTAATCCCACACCTCTCCCGAACACCCTAGCATTTACTTCTTTTACAACCATATCTATAAATATATTAAACAACCATGGTGACATTACACATCCATGTCTAAGACCTACTTTTACCGGGAAGTATTCTCCCTCTCTTCTACACACCCTAACCTGAGCCTCACTATCCTCATAGAAGCTCTTTACAGCATTTAGTAACTTACCACGTATTCCATAAACTTGCAACATCTGCCACATTGCTCCTCTATCCACTCTATCATATGCCTTTTCTAAATCCATAAATGCAATAAAAACTTCCATACCTTTATCTAAATACTGTTCACATATATGCTTCAATGTAAACACTTGATCTACACATCCCCTACCCACTCTGAAGCCTCCTTGCTCATCCGCAATTCTACATTCTGTCTTACCTCTAATTCTTTCAATTATAACTCTACCGTATACTTTTCCTGGTATACTCAGTAAACTTATTCCTCTATAATTTTTACAATCTCTTTTGTCCCCTTTCCCTTTATATAAAGGGACTATACATGCTCTCTGCCAATCCCTAGGTACCTTCCCCTCTTTCATACATTTATTAAACAAAAGTACCAACCACTCCAACACTATATCTTCCCCTGCTTTTAACATTTCTGTCATGATCCCATCAGTTCCAGCTGCTTTACCCCCTTTCATTCTACGTAATGCCTCACGTACCTCCACCACACTTACATTTCGCTCTTCTTCACTCCTAAAAGATGGTATACCTCCCTGGCCAGTGCATGAAATTACCGCCTCCCTTTCTTCCTCAACATTTAAAAGTTCCTCAAAATATTCTCGGCATCTACCTAATACCTCCCTCTCCCCACCTACTAACTCCCCTACTCTGTTTTTAATGGACAAATCCATACTTTCCCTAGGCTTTCTTAACTTGTTTAACTCACTCCAAAATTTTTTCTTATTTTCATTAAAATTTCTTGACAGTGCCTCTCCCACTCTTTCATCTGCTCTCCTTTTGCACTCTCTCACCACTCTCTTCACCTTTCTTTTACTCTCCATATACTCTGCTCTTCTTATAACACTTCTGCTTTGTAAAAACCTCTCGTATGCTACCTTTTTCTCTTTTATCACACCCTTTACTTCATCATTCCACCAATCACTCCTCTTTCCTCCTGCCCCCACCCTCCTATAACCACAAACTTCTGCCCCACATTCTAATACTGCATTTTTAAAACTATTCCAACCCTCTTCAACCCCCCCACTACTCATCTTTGCACTAGCCCACCTTTCTGCCAATAGTCGCTTATATCTCGCCTGAACTTCCTCCTCCCTTAGTTTATACACTTTCACCTCCCTCTTACTTGTTGTTGCCACCTTCCTCTTTTCCCATCTACCTCTTACTCTAACTGTAGCTACAACTAAATAATGATCTGACATATCAGTTGCCCCTCTATAAACATGTACATCCTGGAGCCTACCCATCAACCTTTTATCCACCAATACATAATGTAACAAACTACTTTCATTACGTGCTACATCATACCTTGTATATTTATTTATCCTCTTTTTCATAAAATATGTATTACTTATTACCAAATTTCTTTCTACACATAGCTCATTTAAAGGCTCCCCATTTACATTTACCCCTGGCACCCCAAATTTACCTACTACTCCCTCCATAACATTTTTACCCACTTTAGCATTGAAATCCCCAACCACCATTACTCTCACACTTGATTCAAAACTCCCCACGCATTCACTCAACATTTCCCAGAATCTCTCTCTCTCCTCTACACTTCTTTCTTCTCCAGGTGCATACATGCTTACTATAACCCACTTTTCACATCCAATCTTTATTTTACTCCACATAATCCTTGAATTTATGCATTTGTAGTCCCTCTTTTCCTGCCATAGCTTATCCTTCAACATTATTGCTACTCCTTCTTTAGCTCTAACTCTATTTGAAACCCCTGACCTAATCCCATTTATTCCTCTCCATTGAAACTCTCCCACCCCCTTCAGCTTTGTTTCACTTAAAGCCAGGACATCCAGCTTCTTCTCATTCATAACATCCACAATCATCTCTTTCTTATCATTTGCACAACATCCACGCACATTCAGACTTCCCACTTTGACAAGTTTCTTCTTCTTATTCTTTTTATTTACTGTATATCCACAAATAAGGACTAACCTGTATATGTTATTCATTACTTGAAGCAGTAAAAAAGTATTAAAACCTGTTTTAATTACCATGTAATCCATTATAAAAGAAGAGTAAAAAAATTTTTTCTAAAATTCACCTTTTGTCTTGTGCATTAAAATTAAAATAATATCCATGGGAAAATGTGGTCATACAGTACCTGGGAAAATGACATACAGGTTTGATCAAAGGAAAGACTACTCAAATTCCTGGAGTCAGGAGTCCTTCAGTAGTGTGACAGGACTCCTTCCCACCCCTTGCAGTGAATCTTTCCCCATCGTTTTTGTCTGTCTGAATAGAGGTTTCAGATGTTCCGAGGGTAAAGGTGATGTGGACAACTAAGGAAGTCATCATGTGGCAGTCTAGGATACTGGGCTGACTGAGCTAATCAGTAAGAAATGTTTCCCCTATATTACAGTATCTCCTCCCTACCTTCAATCAAAGGAAATTCCTTGATGCCCATGGAACTCTAATGCATGGAACTGAATCTTTTTTTCTATTCCTTGGATCAAACCTGATTGCCTTCCAATTCCCCCAGGCACTATATGACCCCTATGGATTTAGTGCTTTCCCCTAAATATAATAATACAGAAATCCCATTATCCCCCGTGTTTGAACATTGGGACGGCATAACTGGATGTTTGTAATGTTTACAGCCATCCCTACAAATTTGCAAGATTCCATATTAGTGGCTAAGATTATCCCATGTTTTTTACTGATGGGCAACTAGTAAATAGATTTCACTGTCCAAAGTTTTTCTGCCTCGTTGGCTTTCACAAACCTAAATACAGTATCTCTATTTTGGTGACAAACCTAAATCTCTCTATTTTGAATGACCATATTTACCAAGTTTGAGTGATATCTTACAGGTATGTTCCCTGAAACAGAAAATAAGCCCAAATCTGAAACAAAATATTATTTGCAGTTGCTATTTTTGCAGGACATCCAGAAACAATTCTGCAAATATGTAGGGATGACTATCTTAAAACTGTTGTGGTCATTCCTACTACTAATGGTGGCTCATAGGTAAATGCATTGTAAGGGTATGTTTATGGACTATTCCTTTAGCTTCTTTTGACAACCCAAAGAAATGCCTATAAAAAGCATATACAGTGGTCCCTCAATTATCGTCCATAATCCGTTCCTGGAAGTGGGACTATTATCGAAATAGACAATTTTCGAATCAATTTTCCCCATAAGAAATAATGTAAATACAATTGCTGGTTTCTTTTTCTGCCTCATAAACACGCTAAGATAACAGGGATATCTTGCTACTCCTACTTACACTTTGGTCACACTTCACAGACACGCACATGCATATATATATATACATACATCTAGGTTTTTCTCCTTTTTCTAAATAGCTCTTGTTCTTTTTTATTTCTTCTATTGTCCATGGGGAAGTGGAAAAGAATCTTTCCTCCGTAAGCCATGCGTGTCGTATGAGGCGACTAAAATGCCGGGAGCAATGGGCTAGTAACCCCTTCTCCTGTATACAATTACTAAAAAAGAGAAGAAGAAAAACTTTATAAAACTGGGTTGCTTAAATGTGCGTGGATGTAGTGCGGATGACAAGAAACAGATGATTGCTGATGTTATGAATGAAAAGAAGTTGGATGTCCTGGCCCTAAGCGAAACAAAGCTGAAGGGGGTAGGAGAGTTTCAGTGGGGGGAAATAAATGGGATTAAATCTGGAGTATCTGAGAGAGTTAGAGCAAAGGAAGGGGTAGCAGTAATGTTAAATGATCAGTTATGGAAGGAGAAAAGAGAATATGAATGTGTAAATTCAAGAATTATGTGGATTAAAGTCAAGGTTGGATGCGAGAAGTGGGTCATAATAAGCGTGTATGCACCTGGAGAAGAGAGGAATGCAGAGGAGAGAGAGAGATTTTGGGAGATGTTAAGTGAATGTATAGGAGCCTTTGAACCAAGTGAGAGAGTAATTGTGGTAGGGGACTTGAATGCTAAAGTAGGAGAAACTTTTAGAGAGGGTGTGGTAGGTAAGTTTGGGGTGCCAGGTGTAAATGATAATGGGAGCCCTTTGATTGAACTTTGTATAGAAAGGGGTTTAGTTATAGGTAATACATATTTTAAGAAAAAGAGAATAAATAAGTATACACGATATGATGTAGGGCGAAATGACAGTAGTTTGTTGGATTATGTATTGGTAGATAAAAGACTGTTGAGTAGACTTCAGGATGTACATGTTTATAGAGGGGCCACAGATATATCAGATCACTTTCTAGTTGTAGCTACACTGAGAGTAAAAGGTAGATGGGATACAAGGAGAATAGAAGCATCAGGGAAGAGAGAGGTGAAGGTTTATAAACTAAAAGAGGAGGCAGTTAGGGTAAGATATAAACAGCTATTGGAGGATAGATGGGCTAATGAGAGCATAGGCAATGGGGTCGAAGAGGTATGGGGTAGGTTTAAAAATGTAGTGTTAGAGTGTTCAGCAGAAGTTTGTGGTTACAGGAAAGTGGGTGCAGGAGGGAAGAGGAGCGATTGGTGGAATGATGATGTAAAGAGAGTAGTAAGGGAGAAAAAGTTAGCATATGAGAAGTTTTTACAAAGTAGAAGTGATGCAAGGAGGGAAGAGTATATGGAGAAAAAGAGAGAAGTTAAGAGAGTGGTGAAGCAATGTAAAAAGAGAGCAAATGAGAGAGTGGGTGAGATGTTATCAACAAATTTTGTTGAAAATAAGAAAAAGTTTTGGAGTGAGATTAACAAGTTAAGAAAGCCTAGAGAACAAATGGATTTGTCAGTTAAAAATAGGAGAGGAGAGTTATTAAATGGAGAGTTAGAGGTATTGGGAAGATGGAAGGAATATTTTGAGGAATTGTTAAATGTTGATGAAGATAGGGAAGCTGTGATTTCGTGTATAGGGCAAGGAGGAATAACATCTTGTAGGAGTGAGGAAGAGCCAGTTGTGAGTGTGGGGGAAGTTCGTGAGGCAGTAGGCAAAATGAAAGGGGGTAAGGCAGCCGGGATTGATGGGATAAAGATAGAAATGTTAAAAGCAGGTGGGGATATAGTTTTGGAGTGGTTGGTGCAATTATTTAATAAATGTATGGAAGAGGGTAAGGTACCGAGGGATTGGCAGAGAGCATGCATAGTTCCTTTGTATAAAGGCAAAGGGGATAAAAGAGAGTGCAAAAATTATAGGGGGATAAGTCTGTTGAGTGTACCTGGTAAAGTGTATGGTAGAGTTATAATTGAAAGAATTAAGAGTAAGACGGAGAATAGGATAGCAGATGAACAAGGAGGCTTTAGGAAAGGTAGGGGGTGTGTGGACCAGGTGTTTACAGTGAAACATATAAGTGAACAGTATTTAGATAAGGCTAAAGAGGTCTTTGTGGCATTTATGGATTTGGAAAAGGCATATGACAGGGTGGATAGGGGGGCAATGTGGCAGATGTTGCAAGTGTATGGTGTAGGAGGTAGGTTACTGAAAGCAGTGAAGAGTTTTTACGAGGATAGTGAGGCTCAAGTTAGAGTATGTAGGAAAGAAGGAAATTTTTTCCCAGTAAAGGTAGGCCTTAGACAAGGATGTGTGATGTCACCGTGGTTGTTTAATATATTTATAGATGGGGTTGTAAGAGAAGTAAATGCGAGGGTCTTGGCAAGAGGCGTGGAGTTAAAAGACAAAGAATCACACACAAAGTGGGAGTTGTCACAGCTGCTCTTTGCTGATGACACTGTGCTCTTGGGAGATTCTGAAGAGAAGTTGCAGAGATTGGTGGATGAATTTGGTAGGGTGTGCAAAAGAAGAAAATTAAAGGTGAATACAGGAAAGAGTAAGGTTATGAGGATAACAAAAAGATTAGGTGATGAAAGATTGAATATCAGATTGGAGGGAGAGAGTATGGAGGAGGTGAATGTATTCAGATATTTGGGAGTGGACGTGTCAGCGGATGGGTCTATGAAAGATGAGGTGAATCATAGAATTGATGAGGGAAAAAGAGTGAGTGGTGCACTTAGGAGTCTGTGGAGACAAAGAACTTTGTCCTTGGAGGCAAAGAGGGGAATGTATGAGAGTATAGTTTTACCAACGCTCTTATATGGGTGTGAAGCGTGGGTGATGAATGTTGCAGCGAGGAGAAGGCTGGAGGCAGTGGAGATGTCATGTCTGAGGGCAATGTGTGGTGTGAATATAATGCAGAGAATTCGTAGTTTGGAAGTTAGGAGGAGGTGCGGGATTACCAAAACTGTTGTCCAGAGGGCTGAGGAAGGGTTGTTGAGGTGGTTCGGACATGTAGAGAGAATGGAGCGAAACAGAATGACTTCAAGAGTGTATCAGTCTGTAGTGGAAGGAAGGCGGGGTAGGGGTCGGCCTAGGAAGGGTTGGAGGGAGGGGGTAAAGGAGGTTTTGTGTGCGAGGGGCTTGGACTTCCAGCAGGCATGCGTGAGCGTGTTTGATAGGAGTGAATGGAGACAAATGGTTTTTAATACTTGACGTGCTGTTGGAGTGTGAGCAAAGTAACATTTATGAAGGGATTCAGGGAAACCGGCAGGCCGGACTTGAGTCCTGGAGATGGGAAGTACAGTGCCTGCACTCTGAAGGAGGGGTGTTAATGTTGCAGTTTAAAAACTGTAGTGTAAAGCACCCTTCTGGCAAGACAGTGATGGAGTGAATGATGGTGAAAGTTTTTCTTTTTCGGGCCACCCTGCCTTGGTGGGAATCGGCCGGTGTGATAATAATAAAAAAAAAACAATTAATCCGTTCCTGACACCCAGAAGTATTAAAACAAAAAAAAATTCTAAATGAAATATAGATGTAGTACATAAACAATACAATGGAACATGATGAATGAAACATTAACAGCATAACACTTACCTTTATTGCCGATTCATCTTAGTGTATGGAAGACTGGAGGAGGAGAGACATTGGATTAGTTACTGTTTGGAAGGGGAATCCCCTTCCATCAACACCTCAGGTACCAAGTGCTTTTCTGGGGTTACTTCTCTTCTTTGTTTCTTAATGCCACTAGGATCAGCTTGAGAGTCACTGGAGTCCTTTCTTGCAAAAAACTGTCCAGAAAGCTGTTTCTGGCGTCTCTTTAAAACTTCCCTAAAATGGGCCAAGACTCTGTCGCTGTACAAGTTGCCGATATGGCTTGCAACATCCTTCTCAGAGTGATGTTTCTCTATACATCTTTCCATCCTACCCCACATTTCAAAAATCTCCTTAATTTCTGAAGAAGGCACCTTCTTCCATCTCTCTTCCTCCTCCTCTGCAGCAAGATTCCGAGCTGTGATCTGTTGCTCCTCCTGCTGAAGCTCTTGCAGCTCCTCAGTGGTTAGTTCTTCGTTGTGGTCCTCCACCAACTCTTCCACATCCTCCAAACTCACATCCAACCCCATGGAACTCCCCAGTGCCACAATAGAGTTCACAACTGACATAGGCTCATCAGGGGCTGCCTCAAACCCTTCAAAATCCCTCTTGTGGACACAATCTGGCCACAATTTTCTCCAAGCAGAGTTCAAAGTCCTGGTAGTCACTCCCTCCCAAGCCTTACCTATAAGGCTTATGCAATGGAGAATACTGAAGTGTTCTTTCCAAAAATCTCTTAGGGTGTCTGAGGTCACATTAAAGCACCTTTCAAACATTGCTTTGGTGTAGTTTTTTTTAAAGTTTGAAATGACCTGCTGGTCCATGGGCTGGAGGAGAGTAGTATTCAGGGGCAAGAACTTTATTGTGATGAACCCAAACTCCTTCAGAATTAGGTCATCCAAGTTTGGAGGATGAGCAGGTGCATTGTCCATTACTAGGAGGCACTTGAGATCCAATTTCTTTTCCAGGAGGTAATTCTTCACACTAGGGCCAAACACTTCATTGAACCACTCGACGAAAATGTCCCTCGTGACCCATGCCTTATTATTAGATCTCCAAAACACACACAATTTACTCTTCATAACATTGTTTTTCTTGAACACTCTGGGATTTTCAGAATGGTACACTAGTAACAGCTTCACTTCGAAATCCCCACTAGCGTTAGCACAGAATATGAGTGTCAGCCTGTCTTTCATAGGCTTGTGTCCTGGCAGTGCCTTTTTTCTTCCTGAGTAATGTAGGTCCTCTTTGGCATTTTCTTCCAAAAGAGGCCTGTTTTGTCACAATTGAACACTTGTTCAGGTTTCAGTCCTTCAGCCTCTATGTATTCCTTGAATTCCTGCACATATTTTTCAGCCAATTTTTAGTCCGAACTGGCAGCCTCACCATGCCTTATCACACTGTGTATGCCAGTACACTTCTTAAATCTCTCAAACCAGCCTTTGCTGACCTTAAATTCACTCACATCACCACTAGTTGCAGGAAATTTCTTTACCAAACTGTCATGCAACTGCCTAGCCTTTTCACAAATAAGCGACGTCATAAGACTATCTCCTGCTAATTGTTTCTCGTTTATCCACACCAATAATAACTTCTCAACATCTTCGAGTACTGGTGATTTCATTTTTGTCAGCATATTTACCCCCTTTGCAACAACAGCTTCTGAGTTCCTTTTTCTTGGCTATGATGGAAGATATGGCTGTACGGGATTTGTCATACATCCTGGCCAGTTCGCCCACACGTACGCCACTTTCATATTGTTCAATGATGTTTTTCTTAAATTCAATCGTATTTCTCACCTTCTTTACCAAAGGCTTGGCACTAGGAGCTTTCTTTGGAGCCATGGTAGCTTATTTAGCACTTGCAAGCACTAAAATGAATGGAATACAGTGGTCCCTCGTTTTTCGTAATTAATCCGTTCCTGGAGCCGTTACTATAAACGAAATTTAAGATTTACGAATCAATTTTCCCCATAAGAAATAATGTAAATACAATTAATCCGTTCCTGACACCCAGAAGTATTAAAACAAAAAAATTTTTAACATGAAATATACATGTAGTACATAAACAATACAATGGGAAATGATGAATGAAACATTAACAGCATAACACTTACCTTTATTGGAGATTCTTCTTAGTGTATGGGAGACTGGAGGAGGAGAGAGAGTGGATTGTTTATAGTTTGGAAGGGGAATCCCCTTCCATCAACACCTCAGGTACCATTTGCTTTTCTGGGGCTGCTTTTCTTCTCTGTTTCTTAATGCCACTAGGACCACCTTGAGAGTCACTGGAGTCCTGTCTCACAAAATAACTGTGGAGAGAGCTCTGTTTCTGGCGTCTCTTTAACACTTCCCTAAAATGGCCCAAGACTTTGTCACTGTACATGTTGCCAACCTGGCTTGCAACAACCTTGTTAGGGTGATGTTTCTCCATAAAGCTTTCCATCTTACCCCACATAGTAAAAATCTCTTTAATTTCTGAAGAAGGCACCTTCTTCCATCTCTCTTCCTCCTCCTCTGCAGCAAGATTCTGAGCTGCGATGTGTTGCTCTTCCTGCTGAAGCTCTTGCAGCTCCTCAGTGGTGAGCTCTTCATTGTGGTCTTCCACCAATTCTTCCACATATTCCAAACTCACATCCAACCCCATGGAACTCCCCAGTGCCACAATTGATTTTACAACAGACATAGGCTCATTAGGGTCAGTCCCAAATCCTTCAAAATCCCTCTTGTCGACAATCTGGCCACAATTTTCTCCAGGCAGAGTTCAAAGTCCTGGTAGTCACTCCCTCCCAAGCCATACCTATAAGGGTTATGCAGTGAGGATGCTGAAGTGTTCTCTCCAAAATTCCCTTAGGGTCAAGTGAGTGTCTGTGGTCACAGTCAAGCACCTGTGAAACACTGCTTTTGTGTAGAGTTTTTTAAAGTTTGCAATAACCTGCTGGTCCATGGGTTGGAGGAGAGGAGTGGTATTCGGGGGCAAGAACTTTACTGTGATGAACCCAAACTCCTCGAAAATTAGGTCATCCAAGTTTGGAGGATGAGCAGGTGCATTGTCCATTACTAGCAGGCACTTGAGATCCAATTTCTTTTCCAGGAGATACTCCTTCACACTAGGGCCAAACACTTCATTGAACCACTCGACGAAAATTTCCCTCGTGACCCATGCCTTACTATTAGATTTCCAAAACACACACAATTTACTCTTCATAACATTGTTTTTCCTGAACACTCTGGGATTTTCAGAATGGTACACTAGTAATGGCTTCACTTTGAAATCCCCACTAGCATTAGCACAGAACATTAGCGTCAGCCTGTCTTTCATAGGCTTGTGTCCTGGCATTGCCTTTTCCTCTTGTGTAATGAAGGTCCTCTTTGGCATTTTCTTCCAAAAGAGGCCTGTTTCGTCACAATTGAACACTTGTTCAGGTTTCAGTCCTTCAGCCTCTATGTACTCCTGGAACTTATGCACATATTTTTCAGCCGCCTTGTGGTCTGAACTGGCAGCCTCACCATGCCTTACCACACTGTGTATGCGAGTACGGTTCTTAAATCTCTCAAACCAGCCTTTGCTGGCCTTAAATTCACTCACTTCACCACTATTTGCAGGCAATTTCTTTACCAAATCTTCATGCAACTGCCTAGCCTTTTCACAAATAATCGAAGTCATAAGAGTATCTCCTGCTAATTGTTTCTCATTTATCCACACCAATAATAACTTCTCAACCTCTTCCAGTACTGGTGATCTCATTTTTGTCAGCATAGTTACTCCCTTTGCAACAACAGCATCCTTTATTTCCTTTTTCTTGGCCACTATGGAACATAAGGTTGTGTAGGGTTTCTTATACATCCTGGACAGTTCGGCCACACTTGTACCACTTTCATATTGTTCAATGATGGTTTTCTTAAATTCAATCGTATTTCTCACCTTCTTTACCACAGGCTTGGCACTAGGAGCTTTCTTTGGAGCCATGGTAGCTTATTTAGTACTTGCAAGCACTAAAATAAATGGAATGTTATGAAATATTTCGCTGGAGCACGTGAGGGGACCTTCGCTCACTGGTAAACAATGCCAGACTGGCTGCTGCCCCGGCTCACGCCGTGGGTACGCATCCCAGATGAACTACGACTCGCGAGTCAACCTATGAAAAGCAAGTCAATGTTATACGAAAATACCCCTATGATTGGCGAATTTTACGACTGCCAGGAACTACGAAAAGTGGGGGACCACTGTATTATGAAATATTTCGTATGAACACATGAGGGGACCGTCGCTCACTGGTAAACAATGGCACACTGGCTGGGAAGGGAGGATGACGCAGCTCAGAGCCGTGAGTACGTGTCCAGGACGAAAGACGATTAGCGAGTTAATGGGCCATTTGCAAGCCAATGTTTAGACAAAATAACGGGACTATTTCCGAAATGGACAACTTTCAGGCCGGACGATTACTGAGGAACCACTGTAGTGCACATACCTATCGTAGGCTTACAGTATATAGTTCATTAAAATACATTACACACACTATCACAAAATTTGCAAATAAACATTCTGATAGCCCAAATATATTCCTATATAGAAATGTATTTGCAGCATTTGTGCATCATATTTTCTATATGATGCACAAATGCTGCAATCCTGATTTACCTATTGGCGCCAATAATTTTTATTTTATTCCAGAGTGTAAAACGACATTCTTTCATTGACAGAACATATACAGTATTTAAATATAGACATATATATTTATCATTTAATATTAAACATGATCCTCAAATATTTTAATAAAAATTAGTCTGGAAACAAATTAATTATTCACTTTAGCTGCAGTGTTTTCAGAGTCTCGATGAGTTTATGGCAGCGGTGTGCATTTCGATACTTATGGATATCTTTCTCCAGTGCTGTGATGAGCAGTTCTGGACATGCCCTCCCCATTGTTTCCAGAGTAGCTGACAAAACAGGAGTACATGAGTATACATAAATGGAGAGAAATGAATAATTAATTTTTAATTTTTTAAAATTCTGCCAGTAACACACAGGCCATTTCCCACAAAATTATGGTAACCCAAAGCAGCAAACATATTCACCTAATGTATAGCATGTAAAAATGGGCTAAAAACTATTTCCTCTTTTTTTTTTTTTTTATCACTCAAGATTGAGAGCATCAAAATATTTTAAAAGTATGCCTTCTATAACAGACAATAATCAAACCACATATTCATGGGATTCTGTCATCCAATGCACTTGCTCATTAGTAACGACCAAATAAATTAGATAATTTGTAGTCCCTATTTCTTTGGACTTGAAAACTAACCAGAAGATTCTGGCCAAAATACACTCAATAGCTTCCTCACCCAAATCTATTTTTATGGCCATTTTTTTTTTTATGAATATAAAGGTGAGCCCTTTCACTGTTTCTCATGTAAATCTTTGTTATTGATGCATGATTGGTGAACAGAGGAAAGATTGCTTTAGTGGCTGGAATACATAACATTTATTGTGGACTGTTTTAAATTGGAATATGTTGAATTCTGTGAAAAAATTGGCCAAATTTCTGAATTCTGTGCATTTTCTTGGGTAGTTCTGATGCACAAATGGGTGGTTTCCTTGTGCTCAATTGACAGAACTGACAGCATACTAGTGAAATACCTAAAAACTTGGTGGAATTAGCTTACAATAAAACTCAAAGTGGGTGAAACTGCTAATGTGTAAATTGCACCCAGACTGCCAACTTTGTGCCTGTGCAATTCCATAAGTTTTCCTTCAAATTTCTGTATTTTTGGTATCACCTTCAGAAAAAGATTCTCTGCCATTTCAGAAGAATTTGTTTTTAAAATTGCAACTTTTAATTTTGGGGGTCCCAACAGTAAGATTAAGCACATTAGCATAATATTTAAAGAAAGGCTTCCGAAAATACAAAATGGGTCTAAATCTGAAACAAAATTCATTATGCTAACATAATGTTGAATTTGAAAATTTTAGATTCACTGGATTTCTGGGAATGCAACCCCTTCCCCCTGTCCCCCATCCTTCCCTTTCTATCTCCCATCTTTATCTTTCCCCTATCTACAGTTAGATTTATTATGTCATCCAAATTTTTCTCCTCCCCTTTCTTTCCGGTCTTTTATGTATAATTTTTCTCGTCCCTGCTCTAAGATAATGGAAATATCTTCATACAAATTCCACTACTCCTGTGTATGGGATAGGCTATCTTTAAAAGATGGCAATTCCCAAACGATAGTAATTCTTCCAGCTATGCAGGAACACAACCATTACAGTTCCTGTTGCTGATGAACCTTTACTGGATACTTGATGATTTTCTCATTACCCTACTTAAGTCTGCCAGTTCAGACTGACACTACTGAAGTCTGCCATCTCAGACTGACACTACTGAAGTCTGCCATCTCAGACTGACACTACTGAAGTCTGCCAGTTCAGACTGACACTACTTAAGTCTGCCAGTTCAGACTGACACTACTTAAGTCTGCCAGTTCAGACTGACACTACTTAAGTCTGCCATCTCAGACTGACACTACTGAAGTCTGCCATCTCAGACTGACACTACTGAAGTCTGCCATCTCAGACTGACACTACTGAAGTCTGCCATCTCAGACTGACACTACTGAAGTCTGCCATCTCAGACTGACACTACTGAAGTCTGCCATCTCAGACTGACACTACTGAAGTCTGCCATCTCAGACTGACACTACTGAAGTCTGCCATCTCAGACTGACACTACTGAAGTCTGCCATCTCAGACTGACATTACTGAAGTCTGCCATCTCAGACTGACACTACTGAAGTCTGCCATCTCAGACTGACACTACTGAAGTCTGCCATCTCAGACTGACACTACTGAAGTCTGCCATCTCAGACTGACACTACTGAAGTCTGCCATCTCAGACTGACACTACTGAAGTCTGCCATCTCAGACTGACACTACTGAAGTCTGCCATCTCAGACTGACACTACTGAAGTCTGCCATCTCAGACTGACACTACTGAAGTCTGCCATCTCAGACTGACACTACTGAAGTCTGCCATCTCAGACTGACACTACTGAAGTCTGCCATCTCAGACTGACACTACTGAAGTCTGCCATCTCAGACTGACACTACTGAAGTCTGCCATCTCAGACTGACACTACTGAAGTCTGCCATCTCAGACTGACACTACTGAAGTCTGCCATCTCAGACTGACACTACTGAAGTCTGCCATCTCAGACTGACACTACTGAAGTCTGCCATCTCAGACTGACACTACTGAAGTCTGCCATCTCAGACTGACACTACTGAAGTCTGCCATCTCAGACTGACACTACTGAAGTCTGCCATCTCAGACTGACACTACTGAAGTCTGCCATCTCAGACTGACACTACTGAAGTCTGCCATCTCAGACTGACACTACTGAAGTCTGCCATCTCAGACTGACACTACTGAAGTCTGCCATCTCAGACTGACACTACTGAAGTCTGCCATCTCAGACTGACACTACTGAAGTCTGCCAGCTCAGACTGACACTACTGAAGTCTGCCAGCTCAGACTGACACTACTGAAGTCTGCCAGCTCAGACTAACAGCTTTCAACACTGTGACCGAGTGAATAACAGTGAATGTGTTTTCTTCTTTGGGTCACCCTGCCTTAGCAGGAGATGAACACTGAGATACAGATTGTTATGTCTAGTTTAACATTATTACTATCATTATTAGATTAATGTGAAGTGCTGAACTCAAAGGTGAAAGGGAGGTTATCATGTTTGATCCAAGGAAGGTGTGGATAGCTATACTTTTCTGGAATAACAGGTTTAATGCATGACAAAGCAATTTAGTACAGTGGACCCCCGCATAACGATCACCTCCAAATGCGACCAATTATGTAAGTGTATTTATGTAAGTGCGTTTGTACGTGTATGTTTGGGGGTCTGAAATGGACTAATCTACTTCACAATATTTCTTATGGGAACAAATTCCGTCACTACTGGCACCTGAACATACTACTGGAATGAAAAAATATCGTTAACCGGGGGTCCACTGTACTAAGTTTTTATTACCTTGAACAAAATTACTTACATGAAACAGCTTCCTGGAGTTTATCATCAGTATCATCTAAAAATATAACAGCATCTTTATAGAGGTCTTGCAGTTGGCCAGAATGTAATCTAGAATCATAATTTTCTGGCAAGTTTTCAAATAACACTGCTAAAACCTGAGCTGCTTTCAGTCGTATCCTTTGTGATACATCGTCAAACCTCTTCACTAGTTCTGCAAGAATGACAGGTTGAGTCAGAGCAAAACTCTTAGATAACATAAATATGTAGTGATGTATATCAGCATTTCCTTTAATTTTTTCTACAATAATAAAACAAAAACAATAAAAAATGCATACACATATACATAACTGGCCATTTCCCACCAAGGAAGGGTGGGAGACAGACACTTTCACTGTCTTGCCAGAGGCATGCAAATATGACAGTTCAGATATCCCTCCAAACAACAAATATCCTAAACGACTCCTTGAGAGTATAGGCACTGTACTTTCCACCTCCAGGACTCAAGTTCAGCTAACTGGTTTCCTTGAATCCCTTCATAAAATATTACCTTGCTCATGCTCCAACAACTCGTCAAGTCCCAAAAACAAACATACATGTATTTTTTTTATTAATACACTGACTGTCTCCCATCGAGGCAGGGTGACCCGAAAAAGGAGAAAAGTTTTCTTCCTTTTACGTTTAGTAATTTATACAGGAGAAGGGGGTTAATACATACATATACATTTTTTTTTTTTTTTAACAAGTCGGCCATCTCCCACTGAGACAGGGTGACCCAAAAAGAAAGAAAATCCCCAAAAAGAAAATACTTTCATCATCATTCAACTCCTTCACCTCACTCACACATAATCACTGTTTCTGCAGAGGTGCTCAGAACACAACAGCTTAGAAGCATATACATATAAAGATACACAACATATCCCTCCAAACTGTCAATATCCTGAACCCCTCCTTTAGAGTGCAGGCATTGTACTTCCCATTTCCAGGATTCAAGTCCGGCTATATAAAAAATAACCGGCTTCCCTGAATCCCTCCACTAAATATTACCCTGCTCACACTCCAACAGATCATCAAGTCCCAAATACCATTCGTCTCCATTCACTCCTATCGAACACGCTCACGCATGCCTGCTGGAAGCCATATATATGCACATATATAAATACAGTGGTACCTCGAGTTACGAACTTAATTCGTTCCAGAAGGTTGTTCAAATGCTGATACCGAACAAATTTGTTCCCATAAGGAATAATGTAAATTAGATTAGTTCGTTTCAGACCCCAAAAAATACATTTACAAAAGCACTTACAAAAACACACTTACATAATCGTTTGAGTTGGGAGCTGTTCGAAACTCGAGGTACCACTGTACATTGTATAAAGATTTAAATTTACGTGTACTTACTTTCAGCTAATACATGCAACTTTTGAGAATCAATTAACTGAGGGTAATTCATGGACATGGAATAGATAACATCACAAGAGAAGTAACGAGTATCTTCTGCATCATCCTCTATTAAGGCAGGAATGAGGGTCAAGCACTTCTTCAACTCTGTAAAGAAGTAAAGCATCTATATAAATTTCAGTCCTACAATTGTGAATGCCAAAAATTACTCCTACTCAGCAAAATCTACTTATGACATTTTCATTTCATTTTTTTTTACTACTGTATATATAGTACAGTATAGTGCACACTTATTGGCTTTCCACTTTTTTACAATTCTATTGTATTATTCAAACTATTACACTTTACCTCATGTATATTTAATTTGTTACATTAAATTAATAACTCTAACAATAATTTTTAACTGTTTTCTCATTTGTGAGTGAGACTGTGATTTGATCTGATTTTCTACTGGAGAAATCCTTGACTTTTATATACAGTGGAACCTTAACTTATGAGTGTCCCAACATATGAGTTTTTTGAGATACGAGCCGTCCCTGGGTCGATTTTTTGCTCTGAGTTACGAGCCAGCTCCCTCCGCTTCCCCATCAACGCAAAACCTGGACACCTCGCTGGTTTATCTACGATTTCATGCTTTAATTCCATGGAAATCATCCTCTTTTTCTTATCAGCACTGTCCTTTACACTTACTTTCTTATGACCCATGCTTAGAAAAACAAAATTTCGCCAAATGACTGTCAAAAATGTAAGCAAAGCATGAGAGAACTGCTCCCACAGCGAGGTAAACAGTGCAGAGTTGCCGGTGTTCGTTATTATTATTATAATAATAATAATAATAATTATTATTATTATTAATTATATAGAGCACAGATCCAATTCCCTAGATCAAGAGCCCCTCACCATCAAGGTTCCTTGACACTGGTGAGGGGCTCTTCGTCTAGGGAATTGGATCTGTGCTCCAGTTACCTAATAATGATAATAATAATACAGTGGACCCCCGCATACCGTTGGCATCACATACCGTTTATTCCGCATACCGCTCACTTTAATCGCAAAAATTTTGCCTCGCATACCGCTCAAAAACCCGCTCACCGCTGTTCGTCCGAGACGCATCCAATGTGCGCCTTAGCCAGCCTCACATGTTCCGCAGGTGGCATTGTTTACCAGCCAGCCTCCGCGGTAGCATCCAAGCATACAATCGTAACATTTTGTATTATTACAGTGTTTTTGGTGATTTTATCTGGAAAATAAGTGACCATGGGCCCCAAGAAAGCTTCTAGTGCCAACCCTACAGCAATAAGGGTGAGAATTACTATAGAGATGAAGAAAAAGATCATTGATAAGTATGAAAGTGGAGTGCGTGTCTCCGAGCTGGCCAGGTTGTATAATGAACCCCAATCAACCATCGCTACTATTGGTGGTACAGCTGCTGCTGCTGCTGCACTGTCAGCTGCTGCTGCTGCTGTAGCATCGTCTGCTGCTGCTGCACTGTCAGCTGCTGCTGCTGCTGTAGCATCGTCTGCTGCTGCTGTAGCACTGTTGTTGGTGTGGCTTATTGAGAATATACCAAGAAACAATTAACCCCAGAGGATTTGCCACCCAGGATAACCCAAAAAAGTCAGTGTCATCGAAGACTGTCTAACTTATTTCCACTGGGGCCCTTAATCTTGTCTCCCAGGATGCAACCCACACCAGTCGACTAACACCCAGGTGAACAGGGAAAAATGCCTGGAACTAGTGCTCACATTGGTGAATTTAAAGCCAGCAAAGGTTGGTTTGAGAGATTTAAGAATCGTAGTGACATACACAGTGTGATAAGGCCTGTTCTGGAAGAAAATGCCAAACAGGACCTAGAGTACTCAGGAGGAAAACGCACTCCCAGGACACAGTGTCTCATCAGTCATTGCTGCATCTTCAATAAAGGTAAGTGTCATTTATTCTTCATTTAGTAGACTAGTACATGCACAATATATACTGTGCATGTACTACTCTACTATTGTGCATGTATCCTTCTCTTTGTGTGTAGGAAAATGTATATTTCATGTGGTAAAAATTTTTTTTTCATACTTTTGGGTGTCTTGCACGGATTAATTTGATTTCCATTATTTCTTATGGGGAAAATTCATTCGCATACCGATTATTTCGCATACCAATGAGCCCTCTTGCACGGATTAAAATCGGTATGCGGGGGTCCACTGTATTATCATCATAATAACGACAGAGCTTCAGTTCCCTAAATTACTAATAATAATAATACATAATTTTTTTTTTTCAACAAGTCGGCCATCTCCCACCAAGGCAGGGTGGCCCAAAAAGAAACAAAATCCCCAAAAAGAAAATACTTTCATCATCATTCAACACTTTCAGCTCACTCACACATAATCACTGTTTTTGCAGAGGTGCTCAGAACACAACAGTTTAGAAGCATATACGTAAAAAAATACACAACATATCCCTCCAAACTGCCAATATCCCAAACCCCTCCTTTAGAGTGCAGGCATTGTACTTCCCATTTCCAGGACTCAAGTCTGCCTACATAAAAATAACCAGTTTCCCTGAATCCCTTCACTAAATATTAACATGCTCACACTCCAACAGATCGTCAGGTCCCAAATACCATTCGTCTCCATTCACTCCTATTGAACACGCTCATGCATGCCTGCTGGAAGTCCAAGCCCCTCGCCCACAAAACCTCCCTTACCTCTTCCTTCCAACCTTTTCGAGGACGTCCCCTACCCCGCCTTCCTTCTCCTACAGATTTAAATGCTCTCCATGTCATTCTACTTTGATCCATTCTCTCTAAATGACCAAACCACCTCAACAACCCCTCTTCAGCCCACTGACTAATACTTTTATTAACTCCACACCTTCTCCTAATTTCCACACTCCGAATTTTCTGCATAATATTTACACCACACATTGCCCTTAGACAGGACATCTCTACTGCCTCCAACCGCCTCCTCACTGCTGCATTCACAACCCAAGCTTCACACCCATATAAGAGTGTTGGTACTACTATACTTTCATATATTCCCTTCTTTGCCTCCATAGATAACATTTTTTGACTCCACATATACCTCAACGCACCACTCACCTTTTTTCCCTCGCCAATTCTATGATTAACCTCATCCTTCATAAATCCATCCGCCGACACGTCAACTCCCAAGTATCTGAAAACATTCACTTCTTCCATACTCCTCCTCCCCCCCAATTTGATATCCAATTTTTCTTTATCTAAATCATTTGATACCCTCATCACCTTACTCTTTTCTATGTTCACTTTCAACTTTCTACCTTTACACACACTCCCAAACTCATCCACTAACCTTTGCAATTTTTCTTTAGAATCTCCCGTAAGCACAGTATCATCAGCAAAAAGTAACTGTCAATTCCCATTTTGTATTTGATTCCCCATAATTTAATCCTACCACTCTCCCGAACACCCTAGCATTTACTTCTTTTACAACCCCATCTATAAATATATTAAACAACCATGGAGACATTACACATCCCTGTCTAAGACCTACTTTTACCGGGAAGTAGTCTCCCTCTCTTCTGCACACCCTAACCTGAGCTTCTCTATCCTCATAAAAGCTCTTTACAGCATTTAGTAACTTACCACCTATTCCATATATATGTACTTGCAACATCTGCCACATTGCTCCCCTATCCACTATAAAATGCCTTTTCTAAATCCATAAATGCAATGAAAACTTCCCTACCTTTATCTAAATACTGTTCACGTATATGTTTCAATGTAAACACTTCATCTACACATCCCCTACCCACTCTGAAACCTCCTTGCTCATCTGCAATCCTACATTCTGTCTTACCTCTAATTCTTTCAATTACAGTGGACCCTTGCCTAACGCTATTAATCCGTTCCTGAGAGCTCAACGTTAGGAGAAATTATCGTTAGCCGATTTAATTTTCCCCATAAGAAATAATGGAAATCAAATTAATCCGTTCCTGACACCCCAAAGTATGAACCAAAAAAAATTTTTACCACATGAAATATTAATTTTAATACACACAAACTGAAGAAGACATGCACAGTTACATGACACTTACCTTTATTGAAGATCTGGTGATGATTGATGGGATGGGAGGAGGGGAGACTGTGGATGGTGTTAAAGTTTAGAAGGGGAATCCCCTTCCATTAGGACTTGAGGTGGCAAGTCCTTTTCCGGGGTTACTTCCCTTCTTCTTTTAATGCCACTAGGACCAGCCTGAGAGTCAATGGACCTCTGTCGCACAACATATCTGTCCATAGAGGCCTGTACCTCCCGTTCCTTTATGACATTCCTAAAGTGTTTCACAACATTGTCAGTGTAATATTCACCAGCACGGATTGCAATAGCTGTGTGAGGGTGATTTTCATCAAAAAAGGTTTGCACTTTAAGCCACATTGCACACATTTCCTTAATCTTTGAAGTAGGTAACTTCTTCAATTTCTCTATCCCCTCCTCCGAAGCAGTTTCCTCAGGTCTTGCCTCTTGCTGTTGAAGATGATCTAGCAGCTCATCAGTGGTTAGTTCTTCACTGTCCTCCTCCACCAACTCTTCCACATCCTCCCCACTAACCTCCAACCCCAAGGACTTCCCCAATGCCACAATGGATTCCTCAACTGGCATAGGATTCCCAGGGTTAGCCTCAAGCCCTTCAAAATCCCTTTTGCCTACACATTCTGGCCACAGTTTCTTCCAAGCAGAGTTCAAGGTCCTCTTAGTCACTTCCTCCCAAGCCTTACCTATAATGTTTACACAATTGAGGATGCTAAAGTGATCTCTCCAAAACTCTCTTAGAGTCAACTGAGTTTCTGAGGTCACTACAAAGCACCTTTCAAACAGAGCTTTTGTGTACAGTTTCTTGAAGTTGGAAATGACCTGCTGGTCCATGGGCTGCAGGAGAGGAGTGGTATTAGGAGGCAAAAACTTGACCTTAATGAAGGTCATTTCCGCAGAAAGTCGCTCTGCCACGTCTGAAGGATGACAAGGAGCATTGTCTAATACCAGGAGGCACTTAAGGTCTAATTTCTTTTCAATTAGATAATTTTTCACAGTGGGGGAAAAATGCATGGTGCAACCAGTCATAGAAAAAGTCCCTAGTGACCCATGCCTTACTGTTTGCCCTCCACAGCACACACAAATTAGCCTTGAGGACATTGTTTTTCCTGAACACTCTGGGAGTTTCAGAGTGATACACCAATAAAGGCTTCACTTTGCAATCACCACTAGCATTAGCACACATGAACAAGAGTAAGCCTGTCTTTCATAGGCTTATGTCCTGGGAGTGCCTTTTCCTCCTGAGTAATGTAGGCCCTGCTTGGCATTTTCTTCCAAAACAGGCCTGTTTCGTCACAATTTAACACTTGTTCAGGTTTCAGTCCTTCACTGTCTATGTACTCCTTGAATTCCTGCACATATTTTTCAGCTGCTTTGTGGTCCAAACTGGCAGCCTCACCATGCCTTATCACACTATGTATGCCACTACGCTTCTTAAATCTCTCAAATCAACCTTTGCTGGCCTTAAATTCACTCACATCATCACTAATTGCAGGCATTTTTCTAATTAAATCCTCATGCAACTTCCTAGCCTTTTCACATATGATCGCTTGAGAGATGCTATCTCCTGCTATCTGTTTTTCGTTTATCCACACCAATAACAGTCTCTCAACATCTTCTATCACTTGCGATCTCTGTTTCGAAAACAAAGTTGCACCTTTGGCAAGAACAGCTTCCATGATTGCCGTTTTCTTGGCCACAATAGTAGCAATGGTTGATTGGGGTTTTGTGTACAACCTGGCCAGCTAGGAGACACGCACTCCACTTTCATACTTAGCAATGATCTCTTTCTTCATATCCATAGTAATTCTCACCCTTTTTGCTGTAGGGTTGACACTAGAAGCTTTCTTGGGGCCCATGGTGACTTATTTTGCAGGTGCAATCACTAAAAAAGGCTGTGATAATATGAAATGTTCCGATTGTATGCTTGGAAGCGACCGCGGTGGCTGGCTTGTAAACACTGGCACCCACGGAACAAGTGAGGCGGGCTCAGGCCGCACATGGAAGCATCTCGAACGAATCGCATTGAGCGAGTTTTTTAGCGCTAACCGAGGCAAAATTTTTGCGTTAAAATGTATCGCTAAGCGATTTAACGTTACGCAATGCGTTCGTTAGGCGAGGGTCCACTGTATAACCCTACCGTACACTTTTCCTGGTATACTCAGTAAACTTATTCCTCTATAATTTTTACAATCTCTTTTGTCCCCCTTCCCTATATATAAAGGGACTATACATGCTCTCCGCCAATCCCTAGGTACCTTCCCCTCTTTCATACATTTATTAAACAAAAGTACCAGCCACTCCAACACTATATTCCCCCCTGCTTTTAACATTTCTGTCATGATCCCATCAGTTCCAGCTGCTTTACCCCCTTTCATTCTATGTAATGCCTCACGTACCTCCCCCACACTTACATTCTGCTCTTCTTCACTCCTAAAAGATGGTATACCTCCCTGGCCAGTGCATGAAATTACCACCTCCCTTTCTTCCTCAACATTTAAAAGTTCCTCAAAATATTCTCGCCATCTACCTAATACCTCCCTCTCCCCATCTACTAACTCCCCTACTCTGTTTTTAACTGACAAATCCATACGTTCCCTAGGCTTTCTTAACTTGTTTAACTCACTCCAAAAATTTTTCTTATTTTCATTAAAATTTCTTGACAGTGCCTCTCCCATTCTATCATCTGCTCTCCTTTTGCACTCTATCACCACTCTCTTCACCTTTCTTTTACTCTCCATATACTCTGCTCTTCTTATAACACTTCTGCTTTGTAAAAACCTCTCATAAGCTAACTTTTTCTCTTTTATCACACCCTTTACTTCATCATTCCACCAATCACTCCTCTTTCCTCCTGCCCCCACCCTCCTATAACCACAAACTTCTGCCCCACATTCTAATACTGCATTTGTAAAACTCATCCAACCCTCTTCAACCCCCCACTACTCATCTTTGCACTAGCCCACCTTTCTGCCAATAGTCGCTCATATCTCACCCGAACTTCCTCCTCCCTTAGTTTATACACTTTCACTTCCCTCTTACTTGTTGTTGCCACCTTCCTCTTGTCCCATCTATCTCTTACTCTAACTGTAGCTACAACTAAATAATGATCCGATATAGCAGTTGCCCCACTATAAACATGTACATCCTGGAGCTTACCCATCAACCTTTTATCCACCAATACATAATCTAACAAACTACTTTCATTACGTGCTACATCATACCTTGTATATTTATTTATCCTCTTTTTTCATAAAATATGTATTACTTATTACCAAATCTCTTTCTACACATAGCTCAATTAAAGGCTCCCCATTTACATTTACCCCTGGCACCCCAAATTTACCTACTACTCCCTCCACAACATTTTTCCCACTTTAGCACTGAAATTCCCAACCACAAGTACTCTCACACTTGGTTCAAAACTCCCCATGCATTCACTCAACATTTCCAAAAATCTCTTTCTTTCCTCTACACTTCTTGCTTCTCCAGGTGCATATACGCTTACTATAACCCACTTTTCACATCCAACCTTTATTTTACTCCACATAATCCTTGAATTAATACATTTATAGTCCCTCTTTTCCTGCCATATCTTATCCTTCAACATTATTGCTACTCCTTCTTTAGCTCTAACTCTATCTGAAATCCCTGATCTAATCCCATTTATTCCTCTCCATTGAAACTTTCCCACCCCCTTCAGCTTTGTTTTACTTAAAGCCAGGACATCCAGCTTCTTCTCATTCATAACATCCACAATCATCTCTTTCTTATCATTTGCACAACATCCACGCACATTCAGACTTCCCACTTTGACAATTTTCTTTTTAGTAATCTTTACAGGAAAAGGGGTTACTAGCCCATTGTTCCCGGCATTTTAGTTGACTTTTACAACACGCATGGCTTACGGAGGAAAGATTCTTAGTCCACTTCCCCATGGATATAAAAGGAAAAGTAATAAGACCAAGAACTATTAAGATAAAATCAAAGAAAACTCAGATGAGTGTGTATAAATAAACATGTACATGTATGTGTAGTGTGACCTAAGTGTAAGTAGAAGTAGCAAGACATGCCTGTAATCTTGCATATTTATGAGACAGACAAAAGACACCAGCAATCCTACCATCATGTAAAACAATTACAGGCTTTCGTTTTACACTCACTTGGCAGGACGGTAGTACCTCCCTGGGTGGTTGCTGTCTACCAACCTACTACCTATATACTACATAATACGTACGTAATAATAATTCAGAATGCTGCCACTAGTTGGCACAGCTGATGCCAAAACATTGCTGTAGGAGCAGTTCTCTCATGCTTGCTTGCATTTTTTTTACAGTCATCTGGCCAAATTTCTTTTTTCTAACCATGGGTCCTAAGAAAATAAGTCCAAAGGACAGTGCTGAGAAGAAAAAGACGATTTCCATGGACTTAGCCAGACAATACCAGCTTAGTACATCTACGATATGTAGATACTAAACCTGTATCAGTTATGTTCAGTGATTAAACAATATGTAGATACTAAAGCTGTATCAGTTATGTTCAGTGATTAAAGAAAACAAATTGTATCAGTTAAGTTCAGCGCTCAAACAAAACAATGTTGTTGTTGGAGGTTTACAGGGCCACTGACATCATACGCCACAGCCTCAACCTCTCCCCCCTAAACCTTCCCCATCCTCAACATCCCCGAGCCCACAAAGCTAGGGAAACCCAAACAGCACAATGTTACACAGTACAAGAGTCTACTGTACAGAGAATATAAGATGACAATGTATAAACTACAAGCAATGTGAACTTTTATTTCTGTGCAAAGAAAAACTCAATAAATCTGTTATACAAAAGAGATTAAATATTATGCTTTTTGAAACAATACTTGACCACTCTACCTTCAATTACCCGGATTTCAGACACGCCAATTTTGCAAACACCCTCTAAACAGGCTACAGAGGCTGTTCTCAGAGCTTCAGCTGTAGCACCAGCATGCCATGACAAAAAAACTGCAATGCATTCTGAGGAACAAGCAAAACAAAACAAAAATTCAGCAATTAATTACAGTACCAAACAATAATGAATAATGTTTTGCCCTGAAAATTAATTTCCTCTGTGTGTGGCAAGATTCTGATTTTTTTATATAGACTGAAAGAGTGCATTTTTATGAAACAAATAAGACTAAAGTGAGTGGAATCTGATAAAAATTTATGATTTTATGGTATGGTGAAGCTGGCAAAAAAAAATTTCACTTATTGGTAACAGCAGAATGAATGCACCAGTGATATTTACATTTTACAATTAACTGATGTCAAATTATAATTGTTTTTCAGTTTTATTGTTTTTAATGTTTAACATTATGTACACTAGTTTCTTAAAATATTAGATGTGTTTCAAGGTGTTTTAGTATTTCAAACATGGGAAATGCATAGCTCAACATTGATCCAGTTGGAATATGTAGTTTAAATTGGAACAAATAATAGTTTTTATTCTATTTTTTACTACTTTGGTATTCTAACACCACGTTCAAGAAACACTTATGATATAGGGTGTAAAATTCCTCAAAACATGGAAATAAATCAGTCTGATTATACTGGGTTATCATAGGGTAATTAGTATGTTATACTGAGTATGTAGGTTCAAGGAAATATCTTGGTTATACAGTAGGGCCCCCTTTTTCGGCATTTCGCCTTACAGCATTCCGCTAATACGGCGATCTCAAATTATGACCAAAACTTTCTATACGGCAAGTGGACTTTCAAATACGGCACGGGCCACCCGATTTGTTTACATTCTCCATGAGCACATCTCTATTATGTAATAATAATCACTCTTGGGCACATTAAATGCCTAATTTTACGTCAATATAGACATTTTCATTAACCCTTTCAGGGTTGGTGCCGTACTAGCACGGCTTGCACGCCAGGATTAGTGCCGTGCTAGTACACATAAATTCTAGCGCCTTCAAATCTAGTGAGAGAAAGCTGGTAGGCCTACTTATGAAAGAATGGGTCTATGTGGTCAGTGTGAGAAAAAAAAATCCTACCATGTTTTTGGTTTAAAACAGCTACGTATGCTATTTATGGTTGTATTCTAGTTTTCCTGGTCTCATTTTATAGAATGGAAATCGAGATGATTTTTATTGGTTTCACAATGAAAAGTACCTTGAAATTGAGCTCAAAGTAGCAGAAATGTTTGATTTTTGCCAAAGTTCAAAAGTAATTAAATCAAGCCATGTGTCCAATACACGTCAACTGGTGAGTCTAATATTCTTTCACAAGTGTGCTGATATTATTTATACCATTTCTACACTAATGCAGTAGTCTGCATAACAGTAAATCTTCTATTTTTTTGTGAGAATAAAAATTCAAAGTGGACAGCAAAAGAAATGTAACAAAGGCCTGGGGACATGACTAATGAACAGAGGAATGTTATTTTAGTGCCAGGAATGTCTGTCTTGTTTATTCTGAACCCTATTTGGAAATTGGCATCTTTTGAAATTTGTGTGAAATTGGCAAAATTGCCAATTTCGAACCACTTTATTGGACAGTTGAAATCGGTAAGTGGGTGGTTTCTTGTACTCATTCGACAGAAAAAATGAAGTTCTAGCGAAATAATTATTATTTCTGTCGACTGGAACTGGCTGAAAATAGGGCTCAAAGTGAGTGAAATCACCGATGCATAAACATCTTCAAGACCTCTAACATCGCGAGAGCATAATTCCTTAAGTTTTCCATCAAATTTCATACCTTTGGTGTCATTATGATCGGGAAAAGATTCTCTATCATTTCATAAGAAAAAATAATAATATATATTTTTTTAAATTTCTGACCCTGAGAACAAGTTTTGGAGACGGACTGCCGACCCTGAAAGGGTTAATCCATCTATGATGTTTTCTTCAAAATTATATAAGAAACATGTTACACAGCATATAAACATGCTGTTTATATGCTATAAAGGTGTGGTTGCTGGGTGGAGGGAAAACATTACGTAATGCTAATAATAATCACTCTTGGGCACATTAAATGTCTTATTTTACGTTAATATAAACATTTTCATTAATCTATATTTTCTTCAGAATTATATAAGAAACATGTTACATAACACATAAACATTTTGTTTATATACTGTGGAGGTGTGGTAGCCAGGCGGAGGGAAAAACATTACGTCACTCCCCTTAACCCGTAAACGGTCCAAACGTATATATACATTCACTACCGTACTGCCCCAACTTTTTTGAGAAAAAAAAAAAACATTGTTTTTTTAATAGGAAAAAAGAGCATATTGTACCCAGGCATCCCCAATTATTTTAATATGGCACACAGTGAGTGCTCACACCCATTCTCTCATGTCTAGGTGACTCAGGCTTATCGTGGCAATGTTAAATGTGTGACACATAAAACGTATATATACGTTTGGGGCACTAGCGGTAAAAACGCATATATACGTTTGGACCGTTTACGGGTTAATACATAATGCTTTTGTTTACAATTCTCGGTATGAATTATTCATTACTTCACCCTTTGTTCATGATGGCATCTAAAGGTAGTTGTTAGAAATGATTAAACTCAGTGAACATAGTATGTCGATGGTAATAATATGGCTCTGGGCCACATTAAATATCGTGTAGCTATGTAGGTAGGTGTAGGTATGTACCCCAGGCGGACTACATACCTACATTATTATTATAACCGATACTTATACTTATGTGTACCTGTACCTAAGTAAACTTACACACTGTGCTAGCATGCAGGTACACATTAAAATCACTAAGAGTGTCTTATTAGTCTTGAAGATGCCATATTGATAATGATAATAATAATAACTCAATAATAATCACTGTAAGGAGCACTAAATATCGTATAAAACATTAATATAGACATTTTGCTTAATCCATCTAAATACACCTCGCAATAGAATAAATTAACATAAATACGAGATGTGGAAGCCAGGCGACTTGTGGGACTTGTGGTAGCCAGGCAACTTGTAGGACTTGTGACGAAAACCAGACGCATTCATCTGGTTTGTTTACATTATGTGTGGGTGGGGTGGGGAGGGCTGGCCTACCTGGCTACCCATACGTCCCAACCTGACTTCATACAAATAAAACTCACCTCTCACCTTATATTAAGACTACAAATATTTTAAGGTAATTAATGAGTGTACTATATATGCATTTTATCGCTCTATAGAGCCTAATGTTGTAGTAGGTATAAGTGGCTGGGTAGGATACCATACCTCCCACACGACTTTCTACAAATAAATACCTTTCACCTCTCACCCTACATTAAGACGATTAAGACTACAAATATTTTAAGGTAAGTAATGAGTGTACTGTACTATATGAATTTTATCGCTCTAGGGAGCTTTAAGCATCCTAGTATAGTATGTGTGGGTGGGGTGGCCAGGAGGGCTACTCACCTTTTGCCCTACATTAAGACCAAAAATATTATGAGGTAAATAATGGATGTATTGTGTGTGTATTTTACTTTTTAATGCCTAGTTCTATTGCTAACTTGATATATGTTACTGTAAACTTGTTATCTGGCATTTATATGCATTTATAAATGGAAAAAATGGAGTTCTGCTTTCCGGTGAAGTTTGCTTTCCGGCAGTAGCCTGAAACCTAACCTGCCGAATAAGTGGGGCCCTACTGTATAAACAAAGTAATTTGTGTCCAAAACACCTGTGCACCTTCAAGACTATTATAATATAAATTTACAAGAAAATTTTATATTACCATTATTTTAAGGTGTAATACTTATCGAAACATGGAAATAAGTCACTTTGGCTATACTATTGGGTTATCCTAAGTTAATCTACATAGTGAGCTTTTTTTTGGCTGAATTCCACTATTTGCTGGTAGGGAAGTTGATACTTGAACAACAGGCCCTGGTTTCATTGTTTACCTATTAACATCTGCTCTGGAACAGTGACAAATATTCAATACACTACTGCAACCATTAGTTCTAAATAGGTTTAACATTTTCTCCATGTCTATACTTCCTTCTTGCCACACCTGAAGAGCTTACAAAGGTATTTTAGGTTTGGAATGTTGTATATTACTTTTATTAAATTTCAACTAAAAATTACATTATGGTATTGTATGTTGACTATTCTTTCTCAGCATTCTATCACTTTTAGATAGTATGTAAACATTTTCAACAAAAAATTATTATAAACAGTATAAGTGTTTCTGATATAACATAGTATGTTATATTCTATTTTAAAATCATTACACAATGAAATGCTCATTTCTAAAAACAATAACTTTGTCCTTTATCGTCAGACTTTGTCTGTTGTCCAAATCTTGTCTGTTAAATCCAAAATTCATTAAATTAAGGTCAGTTAAATTGAGATTCTACTGTAATAGCCTTTATAATAAAGATTTGGATTTGACACCACAAGATATCAATCATATTACAAGCTAAAGAAAACTATTTACTAACCTGAGACAAGATCAGGGAGCCATAATCCAAGCTGACCACTTGACTCAAGTGGGTGATCTTCTTGCAACAGAAGCATTCGTAGTTTTGTTAAGCAACGCAAACTGACATATGGATCTTGTTTCTTTGGAACACAGGCTATAAGCACTTTGACAAAAAGCTCCATTTCATAACTTAGGCTCTGACCTGGAAAAAATATTAATAACCATTATCAAAATATAATTATTTCTTGAATTATCATAGCTTGGGCCAGATAGCCTATTGCAGTTCTTCTCTGCCCTCTAGTGTTGAGATACTGCAGCTTAATCTCCATCCTCATTACTCTATCATTAGTCCTGCCCAGGAAGGTCTGAGGTCCAGTAGATCTCTTGCAGTGCTCCTTTGTTTTTTTGGACTACTACTACCACTACTACAAATTCTTTCACTACCATTACACTATTACTTCTATCACTACTAATGCTATTACCTCCATATAATTATTGCCACTACTACTACTTTTACTACTACTATACCTACTTATTTTACATCCACTACTACTACTGTTGCTATTATACCACTTGCTTCTTACCCTGCCCCCACCATATGGTCTTTTGGCATTCTCTATTTTCCTGCCCCAGTTGTGACTTGACAATGCTCCAGGACAGAATAAAACATTGTGATGAGGTTCCTCTCCCAAGTGTGAGTTTTTGAAGAAGAAAATAAAAATAAGCAAATGCATGAATTACAAATCATGCAGTCATCCAAACAAATTCACTGGAAATAGCATTCCTAGAAGTCTCACAAAACAGTAGAAATTGTGAATAATGTAATTTCATATTTTTTTTTTTTTAGCCTCAATGACTGTTTCCTGCCATGGCATGTGACACAAAGAAAACACATTCACTATCATTCATTCAATCACCGGCTTTTCAGAAGTGTGCTGATAACACAATTCACATCCATTGCCCTTTCCAACTCTAGGACTCAAGTCTGGCTACACCACTTTCCCTGAATCCCTTCATAAATGTTATCATGCTCACATTCCAACATCATGCTCATTAAAAACCATTGTCTCCATTCACACTAATCTAACATGCTCACACAAGCCTGCTGGATGGTCAAGCCTCTAAAACTAAGTCTCTTTTACCCCCTTCCTCCAACCATTCCTGGGACCCTTCCTTCCCCTCCTTCTTTTCATCCCACATTAATATACCCTTTTTGTCAACCTATCCCTCTCCATCCTCTCTACAAGCCCAAAAAACCTCAACAACCCCTCCTGAGCCCTCTGAATTATGCCGTTCGTGATCACGCATTGCCTTTAAATTTCCACTCTCCAAATTCTCTGCACATTATTCACACCACACGATGTTGCTCTCAAGCATTACATCTCTACTTTCTCCAGCCTCCTCTTCACTGCAATATTCAAAACTAATGCCTCACATTCATATAAAAGTGTTGGTGTCACTATATTCTGGTACATTCCCTTTTTCACCTCCACAGCAAAAACTTTTCTTTCCATAGATACTTCAACACACCACCTACTGTTTACCCCCTCATGTATTCCATGGTTTACCTAATCTTTCATATTCACACACATGTACAGTAATCTCGATGAAGAAGTGAAAAAGAAGCCTTCCTTTGTAAGCCATGTGTGTCGTAAGAGGTTACTAAAATGCCTGAAGCAAAGGGCTAGTAACCCCTTCTTCTGTATAAATTATTAAATGTAAAAAGAAAAAAAATTTTTTTTTTAGGTCACCTTGCTTCGGTGTGATATGGCTGGTTCGCTGAAAAAAAAAAAAAACTATGTATATACATTAATGAATATGTATGCAGGGTATTTACTGGTTTTGTCACTGAATTACCTATAAAAGAATGCTTATATTAAGAAGGCTAGTGTGATGTGCTAGTTACAGGCATGAGTAGGGATATGGGGCTTGGCAAACTTAGATGGCCCAATATGAAATACTGCATGTAGATGCAGAAAAACTACTCTAGTGTTTTATACTGTAACATGAAAATTACTTTACCTGCTAGCTCCATCAGGCCAACAAACATCAAAAATTGTGGGGTATTTTCAGTCCAGCAATTGGCAGATAATAGTAGTGTCTTCAAGGCTGCATTAAGGTGTCTTTGATATAATTCACTTGTTTCTGCACATTTAGTCTTACTTGCAAAAGCATCCAACTGTTCTAGAGCAGTGTTAACATTATTATCTGCTTCCGAGGACGATGCAATAAACAGTAAAATGCGAAAAATATCAAAACTGACTTCACTTGGATCACACTTGGTTATTATTACTTTAATCAACTGTAGAAGAGCTCTTTGGTGTTCATACTGTGACTTATAAGCTATGTCCTCAATAGAAACAGCTTCAATGATATCTTTAATACTTTCCTGAAGTATATTACTTTTTGTGCCTTCTGCCATGGAAGCCAATATTGTTATTGGATGCTCCCCATTACTAACTGTACTCAACCTGGGTAAGATGAGTGGCAGGTATGTCGCTGGAGGAAGAAAGTGGCCAAGGTCCTTACCCAAGCAAAGCTCAGCACTCGACAAAACAAATACGTCGGCCGTCTCCCACATTTTTTGGCGTTTTTTGTATTATTTGTATTAATAAGTCACAAGGCAGGGTGACCCAAAAATTGGTTGGGAAAAGAAAATCCTCAAAAAGAAAATACTTTAATCATCATTCAATTCTTTCACCTCACTCACACATAATCACTGTTTTTGCAGAGGTGCTCAGAACACAACAGCTTAGCCATGTACGTATCAAGATACTCAACATATCCCTCCAAACTGTCAATATCCCGAACCCCTCCTTTAGAGTGCAGGCATTGTACTTCCCATTTCCAGGACTCAAGTCCGTCTATAACCGGTTTCCCTAAATCCCTTCACTAAATATTACCCTGCTCACACTCCAACAGATCGTCAGGTCCCAAATACCATTCGTCTCCATTCAATCCTATCAAACACGCTCATGCACGCCTGCTGGAAGATAAAGCCCCTCGCCCACAAAACCTCCCTTACCCCTTCCTTCCAACCTTTTCGAAAACGACCCCTACCCCGCCTTCCTTCCCCTACAGATGTAAATGCTCTCCATGTCATTCTACTTTGATCCACTCTCTCTAAATGACCAAACCACCTCAACAACCCCTCTTCAGCCCTCTGACTAATACTTTTATTAACTCCACACCTTCTCCTACTTTCCACACTCCGAATTTTCTGCATAATATTTACACCACACATTGCCCTTAGACAGGACATCTCCACTGCCTCCAACCGCCTTCTCGCTTCACACCCATGTAAGAGTGTTGGTACTACTATACTTTCATACATTCCATTCTTTGCCTCCATAGATAATGTTTTTTGTCTCCACATATACCTCAATGCACCACTCACCTTTTTCCCTCATCAGTTCTATGATTAACCTCATCCTTCATAAATCCATCAGCTGGACACGACACGTATCTGAAAACATTCACTTTTTCCATACTCCTCCTCCCCAATTTGATATCCAATTTTTCTTTATGTAAATCATTTGATACCCTCATCACCTTGCTCTTTTCTATGTTCACTTTCAACTTTCTACCTTTACACACACTCCCAATCTCGTCCACTAACCTTTGCATTTTGTCTTTAGAATCTCCCATAAGCACAGTATCATCAGCAAAAAGCAACTGTGTCAATTCCCATTTTGTATTTGATTCCCCATAATTTAATCCCACCCCTCTCCCGAACACCCTAGCATTTACTTCTTTTACAATTCCATCTATAAATATATTAAACAACCATGGTGACATTACACATCCCTGTCTAAGACCTACTTTTACCGGGAAGTAGGCTCCCTCTCTTCTACACACCCTAACCTGAGCCTCACTATCCTCACAAAAACTCTTTACAGCATTTAGTAACTTACCACCTATTCCATGTACTTGCAACATCTGCCACATTGCTCCCTTATCCACTCTGTCATATGCCTTTTCTAAATCCATAAATGCAATAAAAACTTTCCTATCTTTATCTAAATACTGTTCACATATATGCTTCAATGTAAACACTTGATCTACACATCCCCTACCTACTCTAAAACCTCCTTGCTCATCCGCAATCCTACATTCTGTCTTACCTCTAATTCTTTCAATTATAATCCTACTGTACACTTTTCCTGGTATACTCAGTAAACTTATTCCTCTATAATTTTTACAACCTCTTTTGTGCCCCTTCCCTTCATATAAAGGGACTATACATGCTCTCCGCCAATCTCTAGGTACCTTCCCCTCTTCCATACATTTATTAAACAAAAATACCAACCACTCCAACACCATATCCCCCCCTGCTTTTAACATTTCTGTCATGATCCTGGCAGTTCCAGCTGCTTTACCCCCTTTCATTCTACGTAATGCCTCACTCACCTTCCCCACACTCACATCCTGTTCTTCTTCACTCCTAAAAGATGGTATACCTCCCTGTCCAGTGCATGAAATTACCGATTCTCTTTCTTCGTCGACATTTAAAAGTTCCTCAAAATATTCTCCCCATCTACCCAAAATCTCTCTCTCCCCATCTACTACCTCCCCTACTCTGTTTTTAACTTACAAATCCATTTGTTCCCTAGGCTTTCTTAACTTGTTTAACTCACTCCAAAATTTTTTCTTATTTTCATTAAAATTTCTTGACAGTGCCTCTCCCACTCTATCATCTGCTCTCCTTTTGCACTCTCTCACCACTCTCTTCACCTTTCTTTTACTCTCCATATTCTCTACTCTTCTTATAACACTTCTGCTTTGTAAAAACCTCTCATAAGCTAACTTTTTCTCTTTTATCACGCCCTTTACTTCATCATTCCACCAATCACTCCTCTTTCCTCCTGCACCCACCCTCCTATAACCACAAACTTCTGCCCCCACATTCTAATACTGCATTTTTAAAACTATTCCAACCTTCTTCAGCCCCCCTCCCCCCACTGCTCATACTTGCACCAGTCAATCTTTCTGCCAGTAATTGCTTATACCTCACCCGAACTTCCTCCTCCCTTAGTTTATATACACTTTCACTTCCCTCTTACTTATTGTTGCCATTTTCCTCTTTTCCCTTCTACCTCTTACTCTAACTGTAGCTACAACTAAATAATGATCCGATATATCAGTTGCCCCTCTTTATACGTGTACATCCTGGAGCCTTCCCATCAACCATTTATCCACCAATACATAATCTAACAAACTACTTTCATTACGTGCTATATCATACCTTGTATATTTATTTATCCTCTTCTTCATAAAATATGTATTACTTATTACTAAACCTCTTTCTACACATAGCTCAATTAAAGGCTTCCCATTTTCATTTACCCCTGGCACCCCAAATTTACCTACTACTCCCTCCACAACATTTTTGCCCACTTTAGCATTGAAATCCCCAACCACCATTACTCTCACACTTGATTCAAAACTCCCCACGCATTCACTCAACATTTCCCAAAATCTCTCTCACTCTCCTCTACACTTCTCTATTGTCCAGGTGCACACACACTTACTATAACCCACTTTTCACATCCAACCTTTATTTTACTCCACATAATCCTTGAATTAATACATTTATAGTCCCTCTTTTCCTGCCATAACTTATCCTTCAACATTCCTTCTTTAGCTCTAACTCTATTTGAAACCCCTGACCTAATCCCATTTATTCCTCTCCACTGAAATTCTCTTACCCCCTTCATCTTTGTTTCACTTAAAGCCAGGACATCCAGCTTCTTCTCATTCATAACATCCACAATCATCTTTTTCTTATTTGCACAACATCCACGCACATTCAGACTTCCCACTTGACAATTTTCTTCTTCTTATTCTTTTTAGTAATTATTACAGGAAAAGGGGTTTCTAGCCCATTTTTCCCGACATTTTAGTTGACTTTTACAACACGCATGGCTTATGGTGGAAAGATTCTTATTCCACTTCCCCATGGATATAACAGGAAAAGTAATAAGAGCAAGAACTATTAAGATAAAATCAAAGAAAACTCAGATGTGTATAAATAAACATGTACCTGTATGTGTAGTGTGACCTAAGTGTAAGTAGAAGTAGCAAGACGTACCTGAAATCTTGCGTGTTTTATGAGACAGAAAAAGGACACCAGCAGTCCTACCATCATGTAAAACAATTACAGGTTTCCGTTTTATACTCACTTGGCAGGACGGTAGTACCTCCCTGGGTGGTTGCTGTCTACCAACCTACTACCATATACCATATTTAGGTACCATATTTAGGTACAGTCTAAGCTGCACTTGCGAGCGCAACCACGTGTGAGTTTTTCCAAATAAGAGCAGTCGATCGGTTGATTTTTTGCTTCCATACGCGAGCGAAATTTCCATAAGTGAGCTGACCTCAAGGGAGGTTCCTTGACACTGGTAAGGGGCTCTTAATCTAGGGAATTAGATCTCATTTGTTTGTTGGATTATCTTATTGAAACTTGGGCAATGTATGATGGAAGAATGCTTTTTAACATACACCAAAAATGAAAGAAATCAAACCATAAATAATGGAGTTCACTTCTCAGCAATTAGCCCCCCCTTAGTATTTTCGTATGGTTTTTATTGTTGTATTCTCAAATGACGTCACTGTCCATTCCAATATGCAGTCGTGAATGGGTTGACATTATTTATACAATTATTACAATACTGCAGTAGTCTGCATAACAGTAAATCTTATATTTTTTGTGTGAATAAAAATTACAAATTATTTATATTGTAATAATAATAATAATAGTATAATAATGTAATAATAATAATAGTATAATAATGTAATAATAATAATAGTATAATAACAGTATAATAATAGTATAATAATAACAGTATAATAATAGTATAATAATAACAGTATAATAATATAATAATAATATAGTATGTAGTATTATAATAATACATGTATAATAATAATGTACTACATAATAATAATTATAACAACAGATGGCTTCAATAGGCCATCACTAGATGGCAGTGTTTACCACAGCAAAACGGGAGGGGTTGTGGCCGCCTCCACCTGTTACACAATGACATATTTTATTCATTCTAGAGTATATATCAGGTTTCTGTGTTATTTATATTGTTTATTATGTCATATTAGATGAACTGTGATAGATAAATAAGCCGTATAGATGATATTAGGGAAATTACTGAAGTATTTTCTTGTACCTGGAATTACACTGGAATGGATTAATTGCATTTCAGTTAATTTAAATGAGGAAAACTGACTCTGCAAACGAGCAAATCCAGATGCGAGCAAGGTCACGGAACGGATTAAATTCACAAGTCGAGGTTCCACTGTATTAGGAAATAGATATGTTTGCAATAGATGTATAAAAGGCAAAGTTAATCAAAGAATAGACAAGAAAAAAAGTTGTGTGTAGTGTAGAAGCCTGTGTGAGAGAAAAAAAAAAAGTCTAGCAATTCATGCAAAAAAGGAAAATGTACCAGAGTACAGTGGATCCAAATTACATTTTTATGGGTGTGAGGGTCTTTGAATGTTGCAGCAAGGCAGAGGCTGTGGAGATGTCATGTCTGAGAACAAAGAGAATGAGAACAAAGAGTGCAGAAATAAGATGGTATAAGGATATGAAAAGCATAATTCAGGAATAAGTGGTATTTTTAGTGATGGTTTGGCTACCTATAAAGGATGGAGCAAGATAGGTTGAGCAAGAGGGTGTTAAGTCTGAGTTTGATGGAAGGTGTAGTAGACATACCAGGACTACTTGAAGGCAAAAAATTAGTTTCAATGCTCCACTGACCTGTTTGACAATATTTTCCTCTCGATCACCTGCTGCTAAATGGAGTCCCACAAGAACCTTTTCTGCATACTGAGTTATTCCTAGATCAGCATTGAGAATTAAGACAGCCAAAAGTTTAGCTGCTTGAAACCTGGGTCCTGCCTGCCAATCATCCAAGTCATTCATCAGGCCAGGAAGAATATGATACAGTGCTCGCTGAACTAGAACCCGACACCCAACCCTAGGTCGCACTTCTGAAAAAGAATCTCGTGTTAATTTATTTAGCAAAAAGGAGTTTTAAAATATTGCATATACAAAAAGTAAGAGTAAAGTATTGCAATTTTCATTCCTATAACTTAAGTTAGATAATTTATTAGAATTAGTAACTGTTTATAATTTACCTCCAGAAGGATAGTTTTCCATAGTAATATCAAAATCAATATCTTTCTTCAGCTGATCAATGTTCTCTCTTTCATACTGGAGTCCAACTTTCACCCAGAGTTCCTCAGCCTTCTGTCTCACATCAGCATCATCATCTCTTAGACTGCAATGGTCATTTAAAATGTTGTGAATTATCTACATAGCAATCCTTTTCAAGCTTAACAAAATATTTTGTTTGCCTAAGCAACTGTTCTATTTGTAACTTCTAATTAGTCTATTTTATTTTTTGTTCCAACTTAATTTTTTTTTAATACACTGGCTGTCTCCCAATGAGGCAAATGTGACCTGAAAAAGAAACACTTTCACCCTCATTCACACTACGTATAGCTTTCTTAAATATTATTATTAATTCCCTTATCAGCACAGTGTGCCATTCATCTAACTAACTTCTGAATCTGGAGACACACTGTAGATGTAGGTTACCCAACAATGGGGATAAAAATAAAAACAGTGATTCTATTTACAAAGTCCCACAGTGTGACTTTGTAAATGGTCCAAGTCGGACCGAAATGTTGTTGTAAGCTCCCCTCTCCTATGTGCGGGTTATTTGTGTATTGTGCCTTTTTGTTATTTATTTAAAAACAGTGATTCATTGTAGACAGCATTCCATTTGTTTTCACCAACCTTTTCCAAATGTTTAAAAAAAATTTTTAATGAACAAGGCAAACTAAAAAAAAAAAAAAAAAAAATGGATGAGCTCAGATTGCCAACATAACCTGCTTGACACTCTAGTAAAACTTTTAGATGACATGTTCTCATGATACATGATGTGATGATGTATAGGCACTGACAGCCACCCACATAACTGATGTATGACACATAGTTTGCATCCTGTCACTCATGATTCATTAAAAATTAAATCTGATACTGTACCTCTAACATATTCTAGGTAGTAGGTTGGTAAACAGCAACCGCCCAGGGAGGTACTACCGTCCTGCCAAGTGAGTGTAAAACGAAAGCCTGTAATTATTTTACATGATGGTAAGATTGCTGGTGTCCTTTTTTCTGTCTCATTAACATGCAAGATTTCAGGTATGTCTTGCTACTTCTACTTACACTTAGGTCACACTACACATACATGTACAAGCATATACAGTGGACCCCCGCTTAACGATCACCTCCCAATGCGACCAATTATGTAAGTGTATTTATGTAAGTGCGTTTGTACGTGTATGTTTGGGGGTCTGAAATGGACTAATCTACTTCGCAATATTTCTTATGGGAACAAATTCTGTCAGTACTGGCACCTGAACATACTTCTGGAATGAAAAAATATCGTTAACCGGGGGTCCACTGTATATACACACACCCCTCTGGGTTTTCTTCTATTTTCTTTCTAGTTCTTATTCTTGTTTATTTCCTCTTATCTCCATGGTGAAGTGGAACAGAATTCTTCCTCCGTAAGCCATGCGTGTTGTAAGAGCCGACTAAGATGTAAGAGCCGACTAAGATGCCGGTAGCAAGGGGCTAGTAACCTCTTCTCCTGTATATATTACTAAATATAAAAGGAGAAACTTTCGTTTTCCCTGCCTCGGTGGAATATGGCCAGTGTGTTGAAAGAAGACCCCTAACATATATTACCATACACATTTACTTATTTCTGTAATGATGTTTATGTAGCTGTAACTGGAGTGTGTATACCACTTTTGTTCCTACCATGGCTTCCAGTTTAATAACGGTTTACATTCAGGCAACTGACAATCATGTATTAAGGTTCATTAAAGGCTAGTGACATGGCAGCTGGATAGCAGCCAGTTTATTGGTTATAGTGTGTTGGCTTTGCTTACATAAACCTATGAAAGCGTGTATACATGGTACCTGCAGTTTTATTCTAAATTCAAATTTTGCTTAAAACATAACTGTTAAAATACATACAAAAATCAGTTTTGCGTACATATATGATAACTGAACTGATTGTTTTTATAGTTTCATAGTTAATCTATGTAACATCAACATGTTCACCTCTAATGGCCAGATTTTTTATTATTATTATACTGAGAGGTAATGAAACGTAACTAGGTTCGAGCCAAGGAAGGGGCAAACAAGTCCAATTCCTTGCTCAAGAATCCCTCAGTGGCATTACATAAGCTTCCTTGAAAGGCTAGAGGCCTATAACACATCACATCAATACAGTATGCTAGTTCATTTCATGTAGTGGCCAACATATTCAGTGTGAAATTTCTGATGCCATCATTTATTCTAGCACAGTGTTTTAACGTCGGCTGCTGTTATCAGGAAAAACCATTCCTTCACAAACCCTCAAGAGAAGAGCTTTAAAGGTAAGATATCAGGAAAGCATGGGGCCATTTGATGGGACCATCATGCCCAATCCATCCACCAGCAAACCATCATGTTACTATAATTACTAGTATATACAGAGAATTGCAGTTTCATATCCTGTACCATATTATTGTAGTAAACTTTTGAGAACAGAAAAAGAATTTATGGATATCATGCATACTAGCCATAAATGATAACACCGAAAATAAACAGCAGTTATACATGTCAGCATGATGCTCCTCACACAGCTACTGGTAGGGACAGAATCAGTATTTTTTTACTGGGGACTTAGGGGAGCTAGCTGGTTGGATAGAAGGCTAGCAGGATTTGTGTTCTCAGAGCAAGCACACTATCTTTACTCAAATTGTGTATTACAGATCAAATAAAATAACAATGCTTTCACACTTTATAAGAGTGAAGAAAAACAAATGTCCACATCAAAGATTTTTTTTTGTTTTTTTTAATAATAACAAACCAACTGTCTCCCACTGAGGACGGGTGGGAGATGGCCTGTTTGAAAATTACATCAGTATATAACTTGCTAGGTTAGGTGATCACAGCACTAGGTGTTAGGACAATAAGCCAGTAGTAATAATGCTGCTACAATTCCCAACATTACATTGGGTAAAAGAACACATTCAACTAATGATATTCTCCTGCAGCAACGTTTCGGTCTCTAGGAATTTGTCGAGCTCAACAAGCCCTTGGAGAGCAAAACACTGCCGCAATAAAATGTCTCATCAGTTGCATGTGTCCTGTTACCTAACAAAATATCAGATGGCTTCTGCAGTGTTCCTCCATTCTTAAATTTGTTAGATTATGTATTGGTGGATAAAAGGTTGATGGGTAGGCTCCAGGATGTACATGTTTATAGAGGGGTAACTGATATATCGGATCATTATTTAGTTGTAGCTAAAGTTAGAGTAAGAGGTAGAGGGGAAAAGAGGAAGGTGGCAACAACAAGTAAGAGGGAGGTGAAAGTGTATAAACTAAGGGAGGAGGAAGTTCGGGTGAGATATAAGCGACTATTGGCAGAAAGGTGAGCTAGTGCAAAGATGAGTAGTGGGGGGGTTGAAGAGGGTTGGAATAGTTTTAAAAATGCAGTATTAGAATGTGGGGCAGAAGTTTGTGGTTATAGGAGGGTGGGGGCAGGAGGAAAGAGGAGTGATTGGTGGAATGATGAAGTAAAGGGTGTGATAAAAGAGAAAAAGGAAGCTTATGAGAGGTTTTTACAAAGCAGAAGTGTTATAAGAAGAGCAGAGTATATGGAGAGTAAAAGAAAGGTGAAGAGAGTGGTGAGAGAGTGCAAAAGGAGAGCAGATGATAAGAGTGGGAGAGGCACTGTCAAGAAATTTTAATGAAAATAAGAAAAAATTTTGGAGTGAGTTAAACAAGTTAAGAAAGCCTAGGGAAAGTATGGATTTGTCAGCTAAAAACAGAGTAGGGGAGCTAGTAGATGGGGAGATGGAGGTATTAGGTAGATGGCGAGAATATTTTGAGGAACTTTTAAATGTTAAGGAAGAAACAGAGGCAGTAATTTCATGCACTGGTCAGGGAGGTATACCATCTCTTAGGAGTGAAGAAGAGCAGAATGTACGTGTGGGGGAGGTACGCGAGGCATTACGTAAAATGAAAGGGGGTAAAGCAGCTGGAACTGATGGGATCATGACAGAAATGTTAAAAGCAGGGGGGGATATAGTGTTGGAGTGGTTGGTACTTTTGTTTAATAAATGTATGAAAGAGGGGAAGGTACCTAGGGATTGGCGGAGAGCATGTATAGTCCCTTTATATAAAGGGAAAGGGGACAAAAGAGACTGTAAAAATTATAGAGGAATAAGTTTACTGAGTAATACATATTTTAAGAAAAAGAGGATAAATAAGTATACACGATATGATGTAGGGCGAAATGACAGTAGTTTGTTGGATTATGTATTGGTAGATAAAAGACTGTTGAGTAGACTTCAGGATGTACATGTTTATAGAGGGGCCACAGATATATCAGATCACTTTCTAGTTGTAGCTACACTGAGAGTAAAAGGTAGATGGGATACAAGGAGAATAGAAGCATCAGGGAAGAGAGAGGTGAAGGTTTATAAACTAAAAGAGGAGGCAGTTAGGGTAAGATATAAACAGCTATTGGAGGATAGATGGGCTAATGAGAGCATAGGCAATGGGGTCGAAGAGGTATGGGGTAGGTTTAAAAATGTAGTGTTAGAGTGTTCAGCAGAAGTTTGTGGTTACAGGAAAGTGGGTGCAGGAGGGAAGAGGAGCGATTGGTGGAATGATGATGTAAAGAGAGTAGTAAGGGAGAAAAAGTTAGCATATGAGAAGTTTTTACAAAGTAGAAGTGATGCAAGGAGGGAAGAGTATATGGAGAAAAAGAGAGAAGTTAAGAGAGTGGTGAAGCAATGTAAAAAGAGAGCAAATGAGAGAGTGGGTGAGATGTTATCAACAAATTTTGTTGAAAATAAGAAAAAGTTTTGGAGTGAGATTAACAAGTTAAGAAAGCCTAGAGAACAAATGGATTTGTCAGTTAAAAATAGGAGAGGAGAGTTATTAAATGGAGAGTTAGAGGTATTGGGAAGATGGAAGGAATATTTTGAGGAATTGTTAAATGTTGATGAAGATAGGGAAGCTGTGATTTCGTGTATAGGGCAAGGAGGAATAACATCTTGTAGGAGTGAGGAAGAGCCAGTTGTGAGTGTGGGGGAAGTTCGTGAGGCAGTAGGTAAAATGAAAGGGGGTAAGGCAGCCGGGATTGATGGGATAAAGATAGAAATGTTAAAAGCAGGTGGGGATATAGTTTTGGAGTGGTTGGTGCAATTATTTAATAAATGTATGGAAGAGGGTAAGGTACCTAGGGATTGGCAGAGAGCATGCATAGTTCCTTTGTATAAAGGCAAAGGGGATAAAAGAGAGTGCAAAAATTATAGGGGGATAAGTCTGTTGAGTGTACCTGGTAAAGTGTATGGTAGAGTTATAATTGAAAGAATTAAGAGTAAGACGGAGAATAGGATAGCAGATGAACAAGGAGGCTTTAGGAAAGGTAGGGGGTGTGTGGACCAGGTGTTTACAGTGAAACATATAAGTGAACAGTATTTAGATAAGGCTAAAGAGGTCTTTGTGGCATTTATGGATTTGGAAAAGGCGTATGACAGGGTGGATAGGGGGGCAATGTGGCAGATGTTGCAAGTGTATGGTGTAGGAGGTAGGTTACTGAAAGCAGTGAAGAGTTTTTACGAGGATAGTGAGGCTCAAGTTAGAGTATGTAGGAAAGAGGGAAATTTTTTCCCAGTAAAAGTAGGCCTTAGACAAGGATGTGTGATGTCACCGTGGTTGTTTAATATATTTATAGATGGGGTTGTAAGAGAAGTAAATGCGAGGGTCTTGGCAAGAGGCGTGGAGTTAAAAGATAAAGAATCACACACAAAGTGGGAGTTGTCACAGCTGCTCTTTGCTGATGACACTGTGCTCTTGGGAGATTCTGAAGAGAAGTTGCAGAGATTGGTGGATGAATTTGGTAGGGTGTGCAAAAGAAGAAAATTAAAGGTGAATACAGGAAAGAGTAAGGTTATGAGGATAACAAAAAGATTAGGTGATGAAAGATTGAATATCAGATTGGAGGGAGAGAGTATGGAGGAGGTGAATGTATTCAGATATTTGGGAGTGGACGTGTCAGCGGACGGGTCTATGAAAGATGAGGTGAATCATAGAATTGATGAGGGAAAAAGAGTGAGTGGTGCACTTAGGAGTCTGTGGAGACAAAGAACTTTGTCCTTGGAGGCAAAGAGGGGAATGTATGAGAGTATAGTTTTACCAACGCTTTTATATGGGTGTGAAGCGTGGGTGATGAATGTTGCAGCGAGGAGAAGGCTGGAGGCAGTGGAGATGTCATGTCTGAGGGCAATGTGTGGTGTGAATATAATGCAGAGAATTCGTAGTTTGGAAGTTAGGAGGAGGTGCGGGATTACCAAAACTGTTGTCCAGAGGGCTGAGGAAGGGTTGTTGAGGTGGTTCGGACATGTAGAGAGAATGGAGCGAAACAGAATGACTTCAAGAGTGTATCAGTCTGTAGTGGAAGGAAGGCGGGGTAGGGGTCGGCCTAGGAAGGGTTGGAGGGAGGGGGTAAAGGAGGTTTTGTGTGCGAGGGGCTTGGACTTCCAGCAGGCATGCGTGAGCGTGTTTGATAGGAGTGAATGGAGACAAATGGTTTTTAATACTTGACGTGCTGTTGGAGTGTGAGCAAAGTAACATTTATGAAGGGATTCAGGGAAACCGGCAGGCCGGACTTGAGTCCTGGAGATGGGAAGTACAGTGCCTGCACTCTGAAGGAGGGGTGTTAATGTCGCAGTTTAAAAACTGTAGTGTAAAGCACCCTTCTGGCAAGACAGTGATGGAGTGAATGATGGTGAAAGTTTTTCTTTTTCGGGCCACCCTGCCTTGGTGGGAATCGGCCGGTGTGATAATAAATAAATAAATATTTAGTTGTAGCTAAAGTTAGAGTAAGAGGTAGAGGGGAAAAGAGGAAGGTGGCAACAACAAGTAAGAGGGAGGTGAAAGTGTATAAACTAAGGGAGGAGGAAGTTCGGGTGAGATATAAGCGACTATTGGCAGAAAGGTGAGCTAGTGCAAAGATGAGTAGTGGGGGGGTTGAAGAGGGTTGGAATAGTTTTAAAAATGCAGTATTAGAATGTGGGGCAGAAGTTTGTGGTTATAGGAGGGTGGGGGCAGGAGGAAAGAGGAGTGATTGGTGGAATGATGAAGTAAAGGGTGTGATAAAAGAGAAAAAGGAAGCTTATGAGAGGTTTTTACAAAGCAGAAGTGTTATAAGAAGAGCAGAGTATATGGAGAGTAAAAGAAAGGTGAAGAGAGTGGTGAGAGAGTGCAAAAGGAGAGCAGATGATAAGAGTGGGAGAGGCACTGTCAAGAAATTTTAATGAAAATAAGAAAAAATTTTGGAGTGAGTTAAACAAGTTAAGAAAGCCTAGGGAAAGTATGGATTTGTCAGTTAAAAACAGAGTAGGGGAGCTAGTAGATGGGGAGATGGAGGTATTAGGTAGATGGCGAGAATATTTTGAGGAACTTTTAAATGTTAAGGAAGAAACAGAGGCAGTAATTTCATGCACTGGTCAGGGAGGTATACCATCTCTTAGGAGTGAAGAAGAGCAGAATGTACGTGTGGGGGAGGTACGCGAGGCATTACGTAAAATGAAAGGGGGTAAAGCAGCTGGAACTGATGGGATCATGACAGAAATGTTAAAAGCAGGGGGGGATATAGTGTTGGAGTGGTTGGTACTTTTGTTTAATAAATGTATGAAAGAGGGGAAGGTACCTAGGGATTGGCGGAGAGCATGTATAGTCCCTTTATATAAAGGGAAAGGGGACAAAAGAGACTGTAAAAATTATAGAGGAATAAGTTTACTGAGTATACCAGGAAAAGTGTACAGTAGGGTTATAATTGAAAGAATTAGAGGTAAGACAGAATGTAGGATTGCGGATGAGCAAGGAGGTTTCAGAGTGGGTAGGGGATGTGTAGATCAAGTGTTTACATTGAAGCATATATGTGAACAGTATTTAGATAAAGGTAGGAAAGTTTTTATTGCATTTATGGATTTAGAAAAGGCATATGATAGAGTGGATAGAGGAGCAATGTGGCAGATGTTGCAAGTATATGGAATAGGTGGTAAGTTATTAAATGCTGTAAAGAGTTTTTTATGAGGATAGTGAGGCTCAGGTTAGGGTGTGTAGAAGAGAGGGAGACTACTTCCCGGTAAAAGTAGGTCTTAGACAGGGATGTGTAATGTCACCATGGTTGTTTAATATATTTATAGATGGGGATGTAAAGGAAGTAAATGCTAGGGTGTTCGGGAGAGGGGTGGGATTAAATTTTGGGGAATCAAATTCAAAATGGGAATTGACACAGTTACTTTTTGCTGATGATACTGTGCTTATGGGAGATTCTAAAGAAAAATTGCAAAGGTTAGTGGATGAGTTTGGGAATGTGTGTAAAGGTAGAAAGTTGAAAGTGAACATAGAAAAGAGTAAGGTGATGAGGGTGTCAAATGATTTAGATAAAGAAAAATTGGATATCAAATTGGGGAGGAGGAGTATGGAAGAAGTGAATGTTTTCAGATACTTGGGAGTTGACGTGTCGGCGGATGGATTTATGAAGGATGAGGTTAATCATAGAATTGATGAGGGAAAAAAGGTGAGTGGTGCATTGAGGTATATGTGGAGTCAAAAAACGTTATCTATGGAGGCAAAGAAGGGAATGTATGAAAGTATAGTAGTACCAACACTCTTATATGGGTGTGAAGCTTGGGTGGTAAATGCAGCAGCGAGGAGACGGTTGGAGGCAGTGGAGATGTCCTGTTTAAGGGCAATGTGTGGTGTAAATATTATGCAGAAAATTCGGAGTGTGGAAATTAGGAAAAGGTGTGGAGTTAATAAAAGTATTAGTCAGAGGGCAGAAGAGGGGTTGTTGAGGTGGTTTGGTCATTTAGAGAGAATGGATCAAAGTAGAATGACATGGAAAGCATATAAATCTATAGGGGAAGGAAGGCGGGGTAGGGGTCGTCCTCGAAAGGGTTGGAGAGAGGGGGTAAAGGAGGTTTTGTGGGCAAGGGGCTTGGACTTCCAGCAAGCGTGCGTGAGCGTGTTAGATAGGAGTGAATGGAGACGAATGGTACTTGGGACCTGACGATCTGTTGGAGTGTGAGCAGGGTAATATTTAGTGAAGGGATTCAGAGAAACCGGTTATTTTCATATAGTCGGACTTGGGTCCTGGAAATGGGAAGCACAATGCCTGCACTTTAAAGGAGGGGTTTGGGATATTGGCAGTTTGGAGGGATATGTTGTGTATCTTTATATGTGTATGCTTCTAAACTGTTGTATTCTGAGCACCTCTGCAAAAACAGTGATAATGTGCGAGTGTGGTGAAAGTGTTGAATGATGATGAAAGTATTTTCTTTTTGGGGATTTTCTTTCTTTTTTGGGTCACCCTGCCTCGGTGGGAGACGGCCGACTTTTTGAAAAAAAAAAAAAATTAACATCTAATATAGACAGTGATTTATACCTAAGAATATGTTGTTTATTTGATGATTTTCATCAAAGAAGGCGTTGTTGGTGGCTGAAGGAAATTAAGGCAACATGGGGGCCTTGTGCCACCATTGGCTACCGACTCAAAAATTTTTTATACAAAGAAATACTACAGCCAGCATTCGAACCCATGTTAGATTCTGTCCATGAGTGTTATTTAGTTTCCAACATGACACCTTAACCCCTTGACTGTCGCAACCCCAAATCCTGAGGTGTCTCCTGGTGTCGCAAAATTTAAAAAAAAAAAAAAAAATTCTGATGAAATGATAGAGAATCTTTTCCCGATTGTAATGACACCAAAAGAATGAAATTTGATGGAAAACTGATGGAATTACGCTCTTGCAAAGTTAGCAACCGCAGCGATATTTACGAATCGGTGATTTCGCCCACTTTGAGCCCTATTTTTGGCTAATTCCATTGTTCCAGTCGACCAAACTCATAGCTATTTCTTTAGAACTCCATTATTTCTATCGATTGAGTACAAGAAACTGCCCATTTACCGATTTGAACTACCCAATAATGTAGTCAGAAATTTGCAATTTGGCCAATTTCACAAAAATTAAAAAATATGACAATTTTAAAATAGGGTCCAGAATGAACAATGCAGACATTCCTGGCTTTAAAATAACATTTTCTTTGTTGAATTTTTATTCAAACAAAAAATAGAAGATTTACTGTTATGCAGACTACTGCAATATTGTAATAATTGTATAAATAATGTCAACCCATTCATGACTGCATATTAGAATGGCTACTTGGACATTTATTGGAAAATGACATCATTTGTTTACCTTTGAACATTGGCAAAAATCAAATATTTCCCCTATTTTGAGCTCCATTTCAAGGTTCTTTTCATAGCAAAACCAATCAAAATCACCTCTGTTCCTATAATATGTTTTCCATTCTATCAAATGAGACCAAGAAAATGAGAATACAACCATAAATACTATATGAAAATAGACCACAAGGTCGGCATTTTAATGAAAAAACACGGTTGGAGCTTTTTTCTCATTATGCACTGCATAATGCAGGATTTTTTTTATATGGTGCACACTGACCACACAGACCCATTCTCTCACATGTGGGCCTACCAGCTTTCTCCTGCTTGATTTGAAGCTGCTAGAATTTATGAGTATATATACATCAAAAACGATGGCTCGTAAGACGTATATATATATACAACCAAAACAGTCAAAGGGTTAAACCACTTAGGTACAGATGCTTCATAACCTTTGGTAGCCTGCTTGACTGCAAGCCATGTTTCTTTCTAATGCCAGGCACACCAGTGAGCCTCAAGCATGGTCTCCAGCTATTTCATTCTCCTTCTTTATGTATTTGATTATGTTCATGCACCTGGCTGCTGGTCCAATAGCCTTGGCCAGTTTATATTTATACATTTATTTATTTATTTAGAAATTTTAGCATACAAACAGAGGTACAAAAAATACAGGTAAGAGCAGCATGCCAAAGCCACTTATATGCATAGCATTACGGGCTGGCTTAAAATTAACTTAAGATTAACTAAGCAATGATGAAATCAGTGATAAGACATTATTGTAAACAGATAACTATAAAATACAAATGAGTATTACAAAGACAGGTCATATGGTTGCATGCACTGCTGTTCATTCAGTAGAATGGAGTATTCTGTTAGGTAGTGTATTTAAAAAAAATAACAAAGTTAGGTTTAACATTTGTGTGATATAATTGTGAGTAACATTTAGGATATACAATTTATATGGTTCAGTTATTCAGTATTTAATTGGTTTTGAGTGAGTAAGTGAACTTTGAGAAGAGACTTGAATTTATAAACAGGTAGTGTTTCTTTTATATTTACAGGTAATGAATTCCAGATTTTAGGGCCTTTTATGTGCATTGAGTTTTTGCATAGCGTGAGATGGACACGAGGAACATCAAAGTGTGATCTGTGCCTTGTATTATGGTCATGTGTTCTGTTGAGGTTGGCAAGGAGATGTTTGAGGGGAGGGTTAATATCAGAGTTAAGTGTTCTATGTATGTAATAAGTGCAATAATAAGTATGGATGTTTTGTATGGTGAGTAGGTTGAGTGTTTTGAATATTGGTGGAGTGTGCTGCCTGTAGTGAGAATTTGTTATCATTCTAACTGCAGCCTTTTGTTGGGTAATTAGTGGTCTGAGATGGTTAGTTGTTGTTGAGCCCCATGCACAAATTCCATAGGTGAGATAGGGGTAAATAAGAGAGTGATAAAGGGCCAGGAGGGCTGACTGTGGAACATAGTACCGTATCTTCGATAGTATGCCTACAGTCTTGGAAATTTTCTTAGAAATTTGTTGTATATGTGTATGAAATTTGATTCTATTATCGAGGTGGATTCCTAAGAATTTTCCCTCTGTTAGCTTTGTGATAAGTGATCCGTTTATCGTTATGTTAAGAGGTACATCTGTAGCTCTGCTACCAAACTGAATGAAGTAGGTTTTGTTAATGTTTAGTGTAAGTTTGTTAGTCCTCATCCAGGTAGATATTTTCTGTAATTCGGTGTTTACAGTATTGGCTAGCGTGACTGGGCTCGGGTGAGAGAAGACGTATGTGGTGTCATCTGCAAAAAGTGTGGGTTTGAGTAATTGTGAATCATTTGGTAGGTCATTTATGTATAGGAGAAAGAGAAGAGGGCCAAGGACACTTCCCTGTGGGACACCAACTGTAATTGGTTGTGCGGAAGAGCTTGCCCCATTTGCGTACACATATTGGCTTCTGTTGCTGAGGTAAGACTTGAGGTAGTTGAGGGAGTGCCCTCTAATACCATAGTGTGACAATTTTACGTGGAGCAAGTCATGGTCAACTGTATCAAAAGCTTTACGTAAGTCAATGAAGATCCCCAGTGGGACTTCTTTTTTCTCTATTGCAGTGTATATATGTTCTAGCATGTGTATAATAGCATCATTAGTATTTTTATTAGGCCTGAATCCAAATTGGCAGGGGTTGAGAATGTTATAGGAGATGAGGTAGGAGTGGATTCGTTTATGAATTAATTTTTCGAAGATTTTTGAGAGAGGGTGTAAATTGGATATTGGCCTATAGTTATTCAACTCTGGTCTCCTTCTTTATGGATCGGGGTGACCCTTGCTATTTTGAGAACTGTAGGGAAGGTGGAGGATTCAATGGATTTGTTAAAGAGTGTTGCAATGATTGGTGATAGTACTTGTGACGCTTTTTTGTATATAAAGGGTGGTAAGGTATTTAAATCTCCTGCCTTGTTTTTCAGTGCGTTGATAATAAGGGAGACTTCGTATGGGTTAGTCGGAGCTAGGAACAGTGTGTTTGGGTAGTTGCCAGTGAGGTAGTCATTTGGTGGGGTATCTGAGCTTGGGATATTATTGGCAAGGTTTTGACCTATAGTGGAGAAGAAATCATTGAGTCTGTTTGCTGTTTCTGTTGGTGGGAGTTGGGGTTCATCTGATTTTGCTAATTTTATTTCGCTAATTTTATTCATATATGTATGTGTGTGTGTGTGTGTATGTGTGTAGGTGAGTGTGTAAGACTTGATTTCTTTAAAGTTTTTGGAACTGGTTAAACATCTAGGCCAATGTTACTTGAAAGTAATTCTCGCACAGCCTCTAACTCAACAACCATTTACACTTTGGCACCTAGCCGCTGGTTCAATAGCCTCGGATAAACAATATAGTACTCAATTACCGAATTCTTGTATTAAATATTACCCAAATAGAAGTAAGGGAAGAATACGATGCCAGTACGAATAGCGATCAGGCATCTGTAGTGCTAAAGCTCCACCAACTGCTACCAGTACCAAACGAACTTGTGGAAGATCCATCGCACACTTGGCTAAGGGACCACTGACGTCTTGAATGACACTACCGTCTCCATACAAGAGCAGATCACCTGTGAAATATTATAGGCACTGTAAAATATATCCTTAGAATAGGGTATGAATAACATTTTATAAAATTAGGGTAAGTACATCATATAACTTTTAAGACTGTTTCTGAAATAGTAAAGCATTTGCTAATTAAGACTGTTCCTGCAATTTCTATAGTGTTTTGATATAAAATATATTCAAATAAAGATTTTTCAGTACTGTATATCAATGGACTGAGTATCCATGACCTCACTGACGTTCCCAAATCACCGATTAGTCAGTAATCTTTGATACTGTTCTATATAAACAAATCTACATATTTAGCCAAAGTATTGGTTGCTATTAATCCAAAACGTATAAACTAACCTATACCTAAGTTACATTATTGGATATTATTATTACAATCAAAACTAAACACTAAACTCACAAGGGCCATACAGCACTGCTCATTATTGGATATATTATGTAATTATTATTATAACCATAAGTAAGGTTATATTTCACCAAGACCCAGAGTCTGTCACCTGGATAACTCACCGACATGGAAATTGGGCAAGTTCACCAGATACTCCACAGTTTATTAAACTAAATATTTAATGTACACACTATTAGACAATACATTTAAACACGTGGGTTTCTCTGTAAATTTTAAAAGCTCTTACCCAAGGCATTTAAGGAAGCTATTCTGTTCTTAAAGCGTTGATGGTGGAGAGCTTTGATGAGCGGCTCCACCAGTGACTTAGACTGCATGTGGAACTTCTCTCTCGTAGCTCTGGCATACACACTCACACACTCACTGGATACTTTCCGTACATCTGGACTACCATCCACTACCGTCCTTTTAAGAATATTAACCACTTCGTTCATAAACGGAATTAATTTAGCTTCAAAGCTAAGCGTTAACACTTTAATAATATTGACCAGTATTAGCCTGACCTCTTCACTTTCCTCCAAAAGCGGAATAACAGCCAATCTATGGTGAATAGTAGGAATTATATCAATTAACTGATTTTGCGACACAACGCCTCCTTCAGCAAATTTCAAGACAATATTTGCGGCATTAATTCTATTGATCTCAGATACGTCAGACAAACCAGTCACCAGCAACCTCAATGAAAACCCAAAAATTTCCGATAGGCTGTCCTTATTAAGCTCCCCCCCACTCTCAAAAACAACTTGCTGGTATTTCTCAAGCCCCTTCCTCCTTTTAGCCTTATTGTCACTCTGTATTTCACTCAAAATCGGGTTGAGTTGTGAGAGAGAGTCAGGTTCAGACTGCTGGGTCGCCATGTTGGACTCAACGTAAACAAACATAAAACAAAACACATTAACTTCGCGTTTCTCTCTTCTAAATAATAATAAATATCTTTATTTCTACAAGGTATACAGGCCTAGTTGACATCTGTGACATATTACTATATTGAAAGCCACTTGTTATGCAGAACATTTCCCTCAAATTAATTAAATTTTGTCCCAGGATGCGACCCACACCAGTCCACTATCACTCAGGTACTCATTTTATACTGATGGGTGAACAGGGGCAGCAGGTGTCTTATGGAAATATGTCCCTAATGTTTTCCAGCCGTACCGGAGATTTGAACTCCGGACCTCAGTGTGTGAGTTGAGTGCGCTAGTGCTCCAGCTATTGGCACTAACAGTCGAGTTACAGGACATTTATTTATTTAGTTAGTTAGTTAGTTAGCTAGTTAGCTAGTTAGTTAGTTAAGTTCATTTAGGCACAGGTACACATAATTACAATTATTATACATAGTGTAGATAACCTAGGTTAACCCATAACCTGGAGTTTACCTGGAGAGAGTTCCGGGAGTCAACGCCCCCGCGGCCCGGTCTGTGACCAGGCCTCATGGTGGATCAGAGCCTGATCAACCAAGCTGTTACTGCTGGTTGCACGCAATCCAACGTACGAGTTACAGCCCGGCTGGTCAGGTACCGACTTTAGGTGCTTGTCCAGAGCCTGCTTGAAGACAGCCAGGAGTCTATTGGTAATCCCCCTTATGTATACTGGGAGGCAGTTGAACAGTCTCGGGCCCCTGACACTTATTGTATGGTCTCTTAACGTGCTAGTGACACCCCTGCTTTTCATTGGGGGGATGTTGCATCGTCTGCCGAGTCTTTTCCTTTCGTTGTTTACCTGGAGTTTACCTGGAGAGAGTTCCGGGGGTCAACGCCCCCGCGGCCCGGTCTGTGACCAGGCCTCCTGGTGGATCAGAGCCTGATCAACCAGGCTGTTACTGCTGGCTGCACGCAAACCAACGTACGAGCCACAGCCCGGCTGATCAGGAACCGACTTTAGGTGCTTGTCCAGTGCCAGCTTGAAGACTGCCAGGGATCTGTTGGTAATCCCCCTTATGTATGCTGGGAGGCAGTTGAACAGTCTCGGGCCCCTGACACTTATTGTATGGTCTCTTAACGTGCTAGTGACACCCCTGCTTTTCATTGGGGGGATGTTGCATCGTCTGCCAAGTCTTTTGCTTTCGTTGTGAGTGATTTTCGTGTGCAAGTTCGGTACTAGTCCCTCTAGGATTTTCCAGGTGTATATAATCATGTATCTCTCCCACCTGCGTTCCAGGGAATACAAGTTCAGGAACCTCAAGCGCTCCCAGTAATTGAGGTGTTTTATCTCCGTTATGCGCGCCGTGAAGGTTCTCTGTACATTTTCTAGGTCAGCAATTTCACCTGCCTTGAAAGGTGCTGTTAGTGTGCAGCAATATTCCAGCCTAGATAGAACAAGTGACCTGAAGAGTGTCATCATGGGCTTGGCATCCCTCGTTTTGAAGGTTCTCATTATCCATCCTGTCATTTTTTTACATGGTAAGACACATATGCAATAGTTAGGTATCTTTATTATGAAACGTTTCGCCTACACAGAAGGCTTCTTCAGTCGAGTACAGAGTTCAATCTGTCAGACACTGCAACACAGGGGTATCTTGGTACAGACCTGCAATCAACTTCGACAACTTCCACTAGTGAGAGCGGCTGGATTTGAGAGGGACCTGACCTCTCAACATCTGAGTTCTTACCTCTTCTAGTGACCTACGTCTCACCTCTTGGCGCTATATAAAGCTCCATCCTGTCACTTCATCTCCATATTGTTTCATACTATGGAACAATGCTCTTCTCCAGACTGAGGGACTGACCACCTCAAAACTTTAAGGGTGATGGACTGATTACATCGTCTTCAAGTATCTTCTGCTTCTATCAACTTTTCTGTACTCGACTGAAGAAGCCTTCTGTGTAGGCGAAACGTTTCATAATAAAGATACCTAACTGTTGCATATGTGTCTTACCTAACAACCTGTCGGTATTTTATACCATTTTATTGTTCATTTTTTTACATGCTTGGCTAGGTGTGGGTTCCAAACTGGTGCCGCATACTCTAATATGGGCCTAACGTACACGGTGTACAGGGTCCTGAATGATTCCTTATTAAGATGTCGGAATGCTGTTCTGAGGTTTGCCAGGCGCCCATATGCTGCGGCAGTTATTTGGTTGATGTGCGCTTCAGGAGATGTGCCTGGTGTTATACTCACCCCAAGATCTTTTTCCTTGAGTGATGTTTGTAGTCTCTGGCCCCCTAGACTGTACTCTGTCTGCGATCTTCTTTGCCCTTCCCCAATCCTCATGACTTTGCACTTGGTGGGATTGAACTCCAGGAGCCAATTGCTGGACCAGGTCTGCAGCCTGTCCAGATCCCTTTGTAGTTCTGCCTGGTCTTCGATCGAATGAATTCTCATCAACTTCACGTCATCTGCAAACAGGGACACCTCGGAGTCTATTCCGTCATGTTGTTCACAAATACCAGAAACAGCACTGGTCTTAGGACTGACCCCTGTGGGACCCCGCTGGTCACAGGTGCCCACTCTGACACCTCGCTACGTACCATTACTCGCTGCTGTCTTCCTGACAAGTATTCCCTGATCCATTGTAGTGCCTTCCCTGTAATCCCTGATTGGTCCTCCATATTTTGCACTAATCTCTTGTGTGGTACCGTGTCAAACGCCTTCTTGCAGTTCAAGAAAATGCAATCCACCCACCCCTCTCTCTCTTGTCTTACTGCTGTCACCATGTCATAGAACTCCAGTTGGTTTGTGACACAGGATTTCCCGTCCCTGAAACCATGTTGGCTGCTGTTGATGAAATCATTCCTTTCTAGGTGTGTACTCACCTAATTGTGGTTGCAGGGGTCGAGACTCAGCTCCTGGCCCCGCCTGTGTGTGTGTGTGTGTATGTGTGTGTGTGTGTGTGTGTGTGTGTGTGTGTGTGTGTGTGTGTGTGTGTGTGTGTGTGTGTGTACTCACCTAGTTGTACTCACCTAGTTGAGGTTGCGGGGGTCGAGTCCGAGCTCCTGGCCCCGCCTCTTCACTGATCGCTACTAGGTCACTCTCCCTGAGCCGTGAGCTTTATCGTACCTCTGCTTAAAGCTATGTATGGATCCTGCCTCCACTACATCGCTTCCCAAACTATTCCACTTACTGACTACTCTGTGGCTGAAGAAATACTTCCTAACATCCCTGTGATTCATCTGTGTCTTTAGCTTCCAACTGTGTCCCCTTGTTACTGTGTCCAATCTCTGGAACATCCTGTTTTTGTCCACCTTGTCAATTCCTCTCAGTATTTTGTATGTCGTTATCATGTCCCCCCTATCTCTCCTGTCCTCCAGTGTCGTCAGGTTGATTTCCCTTAACCTCTCCTCGTAGGACATACCTCTTAGCTCTGGGACTAGTCTTGTTGCAAACCTTTGCACTTTCTCTAGTTTCTTTACGTGCTTGGCTAGGTGTGGGTTCCAAACTGGTGCCGCATACTCCAATATGGGCCTAACGTATACGGTGTACAGGGTCCTGAACGATTCCTTATTAAGATGTCGGAATGCTGTTCTGAGGTTTGCTAGGCGCCCATATGCTGCAGCAGTTATTTGGTTGATGTGCGCTTCAGGAGATGTGCCTGGTGTTATACTCACCCCAAGATCTTTTTCCTTGAGTGAGGTTTGTAGTCTCTGACCCCCTAGACTGTACTCCGTTTGCGGCCTTCTTTGCCCTTCCCCAATCTTCATGACTTTGCACTTGGTGGGATTGAACTCCAGGAGCCAATTGCTGGACCAGTTCTGCAGCCTGTCCAGATCCCTTTGTAGTTCTGCCTGGTCTTCGATCGAGTGTATTCTTCTCATCAACTTCACGTCATCTGCAAACAGGGACACCTCAGAGTCTATTCCTTCCGTCATGTCGTTCACAAATACCAGAAACAGCACTGGTCCTAGGACTGACCCCTGCGGGACCCCGCTGGTCACAGGTGCCCACTCTGACGTGTGTGTGTGTGTGTGTACTCACCTAATTGTACTCACCTAATTGTGGTTGCAGGGGTCGAGACTCAGCTCCTGGCCCCGCCTCTTCACTGATTGCTACTAGGTCCTCTCTCTCTCTGCTTCCTGAGCTTATCATACCTCTTCTTAAAACTATGTATGGTTCCTGCCTCCACTACTTCAGTTGCTAGGCTATTCCACTTCCTGACGACTCTATGACTGAAGAAATACTTCCTAACGTCCCTGTGACTCGTCTGGGTCTTCAGCTTCCAGCTGTGACCCCTTGTTCCTGTGTCACCTCTCTGGAACATCCTATCTCTGTCCACCTTGTCTATTCCCCGCAGTATCTTGTATGTCGTTATTATGTCTCCCCTGACTCTTCTGTCCTCCAGTGTCGTCAGTCCGATTTCCCTCAACCTTTCCTAGTACGACATCCCCCTGAGCTCTGGGACTAGCCTTGTTGCAAACCTTTGTACTTTCTCTAACTTCTTGATGTGCTTGACCAGGTGTGGGTTCCAGACTGGTGCTGCATACTCCAGTATGGGCCTAACATACACAGTGTACAGTGTCTTGAATGATTCCTTATTAAGGTATCGGAACGCTATTCTCAGGTTTGCCAGGCGCCCGTATACTGCAGCAGTTATTTGGTTGATGTGTGCCTCCGGTGACGTGCTCGGTGTTATGGTCACCCCGAGGTCTTTCTCCCTGAGTGAGGTCTTTAGTCTTTGTCCACCTAGCCTATACTCTGTCTGCGGTCTTCTTTGCCCCTCCCCAATCTTCATGACTTTGCATTTGGCAGGATTGAATTCGAGAAGCCAGTTTCTGGACCACATGTCCAGCCTGTCCAGGTCTCTTTGCAGTCCTGCCTCATCCTCATCCGATTTAATTCTTCTCATCAACTTCACATCATCTGCGAATAGGGACACTTCAGAGTCTATTCCTTCCATCATGTCGTTCGCATATATCAAAAATAGCACTGGCCCTAGAACTGATCCCTGTGGGACCCCGCTTGTCACAGGCGCCCACTGTGATACCTCTTCACGTACCATGACTCGTTGCTGCCTCCCTGTCAGGTATTCCCAGATCCATTGCAGTGCCCTCCCTGTTACATGCGCCTGATCCTCCGGCTTCTGCACTAATCTCTTGTGGGGAACTGTGTCAAAGGCCTTCCTGCAGTCTAGGAAAATGCAATCAACCATCCCCTCTCTCTTGTGTCTTACTTCTGTTACCTTGTCATAACCCTCCAGGAGGTTTGTGATACAAGATTTGCCTTCCATGAACCCATGCTGGTTTTCATTTATAATCTTGTTCCGTTCCAGGTGTTCGACCACTCTCCTCCTGATAATCTTCTCCATGACTTTGCACACAATACATGTCAGAGACACAGGTCTGTAGTTTAGTGCCTCGTTTCTGTTTCCTTTCTTAAATATGGGGACTACATTTGCTGTCTTCCATTTCTCAGGTAGTTGCCCAGTTTCAAGGGATGTGTTGAAGATTGTGGTTAGAGGCACGCACAGCATCTCTGCTCCTTCTCTAAGGACCCATGGGGAGATGTTGTCCGGTCCCATCGCCTTTGAGGTATCAAGGTCACTTAGCAGCTTCTTCACCTCCTCCTCGGTTGTTCGTATGTCATCCAACACTTGGTGGTATATTCCCTCTTGATGTTCCCTTCTGTGCTGACTTCCCACAGCCCTTCCTGTCTCTACTGTAAAAACTTCCTTAAATCTCCTGTTTAGCTCCTCACATACCTACTGGTCATTTCTTGTGAGTTCTCCCCCTTCTGTCCATAATCTGATCACCTGGTCTTTGACTGTTGTCTTCCTCCTGATGTGGCTATACAACAGTGTGTGTGTGTGTGTGTGTGTGTACTCACCTATTTGTACTCACCTATTTGTGGTTGCAGGGGTCGAGTCATAGCTCCTGGCCTCGCCTCTTCACTGATTGCTACTAGGTCCTCTCTCTCCCTGCTCCATGAGCTTTATCATACCTCGCCTTAAAACTATGTATGGTTCCCGCCTCCACTACTTCACTTTCTAGGCTATTCCACAGCTTGACTACTCTATGACTGAAGAAATACTTCCTAACATCCCTTTGATTCATCTGAGTCTTCAACTTCCAATTGTGACCTCTTGTGTCTGTGTCCCATCTGTGTGTGTGTGTGTGTGTGTGTGTGTGTGTGTGTGTGTGTGTGTGTGTGTGTGTGTGTGTGTGTGTGTGTGTGTGTGTGTGTGTGTGTGTGTGTGTGTGTGTGTGTGTGTGTGTGTGTGTGTGTGTGTGTTTGTGTGTGTGTGTGTGTGTGTGTACTCACCTAATTGTGGTTTCAGGGGTCGAGACTCAGCTCCTGGCCCCGCCTCTTCACTGATTGCTACTAGGTCCTCTCTCTCTCTGCTTCCTGAGCTTTATCATACCTCTTCTTAAAACTATGTATGGTTCCTGCCTCCACTACTTCACTTGCTAAGCTATTCCACTTCCTGACGACTCTATGACTGAAGAAATACTTCCTAACGTCCCTGTGACTCGTCTGGGTCTTCAGCTTCCAGTTGTGACCCCTTGTTCCTGTGTTCCCTCTCTGGAACATCCTATCTCTGTCCACCTTGTCTATTCCCCGTAGTATCTTGTATGTCGTTATTATGTCTCCCCTGACCCTTCTGTCCTCCAGTGTCATCAGTTCGAGTTCCCTCAACCTTTCCTCGTACGACATTCCCCTGAGCTCTGGGACTAGCCTTGTTGCAAACCTTTGTACTTTCTCTAACTTCTTGACGTGCTTGACCAGGTGTGGGTTCCAGACTGGTGCTGCATACTCCAGTATGGGCCTAACATACACAGCGTACAGTGTCTTGAACGATTTCTTATTAAGGAATCGGAACGCTATTCTCAGGTTTGCCAGGCGCCCGTATGCTGCAGCAGTTATTTGGTTGATGTGTGCCTCCGGTGACGTGCTCGGTGTTATGGTCACCCCGAGGTCTTTCTCCCTGAGTGAGGTCTGTAGTCTTTGTCCACCTAGCCTATACCCTGTCTGCGGTCTTCTTTGCCCCTCCCCAATCTTCATGACTTTGCATTTGGCAGGATTGAATTCGAGAAGCCAGTTACTGGACCACATGTCCAGCCTGTCCAGGTCTCTTTGCAGTCCTGCCTCATCCTCATCCGATTTAATTCTTCTCATCAACTTCACATCATCTGCGAATAGGGACACTTCAGAGTCTATTCCTTCCATCAGATTAGATTTTTAGATTTTGCCACCGAAGTGGCTAGTTTATTGCGCACCCCATATCCATCCTGTGGACGGTAGCGCGAGAGCATATGGATACACAAAAGGCCTAGGAACTAGGCCCCAAAGGGTTAACAGGAATACATATGGATTTGTATCAACATATCTATAGTTCACTTATCTGTTACAAGCAAATTTAGGAAATTTGCTTAGTATATCTGGTATCTTAATCTTATTTTCATTAATAAGATATCTTGACATGTCACATAGGTTATTATACTGTCTGTCTCTGTATTCCTCAATAAGTGGACAATTAAGCACATAGTGTTCAAGAGAGTGACCATATGCCTGATCACATAATTTACATTTAGTTTGATCATCATCTGTGTGTCTCCCAAACTGCCAGAAGTACTTGTAACCAAGCCTAAGCCTGGCCACTACAACATCAGTCAGTCTGTTCACATTGCAAGTTGCTCCATAAACATACTTATCTACGTTCATGTTATCATAGTGGGTTATAGATCTACTCAGGCTTCTAACTGCATTCCTATAACAATCATCTTCATTATTTACTTCTCTCCTAATATTATTCCTAATGCTAGACACAGTTATACCAAAGTTATATTCTACATTCTCCTTCTGGATACTCTTCTTGGCTATCATATCAACTTTATCATGAAGGAGTAATCCAATGTGTGATGGGATTAGATTTTGCCACCGAAGTGGCTAGTTTATTGTGCATCCCATATCCATCCTGTGGACGGTAGCGCGAGAGCATATGGATACACAAAAGGCCTAGGAACTAGGCCCCAAAGGGTTAACAGGAATACATATGGATTTATATCTACATATCTATAGTTCACTTATCTGTTACAAGCAAATTTAGGAAATTTGCTTAGTATATCTGGTATCTTATTTTCATTAATAAGATATCTTGACATGTCACATAGGTTATTATACTGTCTGTCTCTGTATTCCTCAATAAGTGGACAATTAAGCACATAGTGTTCAAGAGAGTGACCATATGCCTGATCACATAATTTACATTTAGTTTGATCATCATCTGTGTGTCTCCCAAACTGCCAGAAGTACTTGTAACCAAGCCTAAGCCTGGCCACTACAACATCAGTCAGTCTGTTCACATTGCAAGTTGCTCCATAAACATACTTATCTACGTTCATGTTATCATAGTGGGTTATAGATCTACTCAGGCTTCTAACTGCATTCCTATAACAATCATCTTCATTATTTACTTCTCTCCTAATATTATTCCTAATGCTAGACACAGTTATACCAAAGTTATATTCTACATTCTCCTTCTGGATACTCTTCTTGGCTAACATATCAACTTTATCATGAAGGAGTAATCCAATGTGTGATGGGATCCATAGCAATTGTACATTAATTCCTTTGTCCCTAATTTTTGAGTATCTATACCTGGCTTCCCCAATGAGCATGTTGTTGGAGTCATTATATGAGCCAAGAGCCTTCAATGATGACATAGAATCAGTAATGATGATAGAGTCAAGCTCAGTGTCATAGGTTAGCTTTAGCGCCATTAGGATTGCAAACAATTCAGTTTGCAGTGTAGACGCCCAGTTGTTAATTCTTATGCCTAACTCAACAAATTTATTATCGTTCTTAACTAGGGAGGTGGCAACAAGAGCAGATGCAGCCCTGCCAGAAGACTCCTGTTTAGATCCATCAGTGTATATAACTTGTCCTTCCATCATGTCGTTCACATATATCAAAAATAGCACGGGTCCTGTGTGTGTGTGTGTGTTAGTTACCATTTGGTCCTAGGCACATGTCGATTAGACACTAGGCCTGATGTGTGTGTGTGTGTGTGTGTGTGTGTGTGTGTGTGTATATATATATATATATATATATATATATATATATATATATATATATATATATATATATATATATATATATATATATATATATATATATATATATATATATATATATATATATATATATATATATGTGTGTGTGTGTGTGTGTGTGTGTGTGTGTGTGTGTGTGTGTGTGTGTGTGTGTGTGTGTGTGTGTGTGTGTGTGTGCGTGTGTGAACCAGCAATTAAAATTTGCACCAATAACTCATTATAGTTGTGACCGGGTGTGGATGTGTGAATTGCTCATTACTCTATAATTTGTTCATTTTGCATTAACTCCAAGGTTCGGAGAGAACATTCTCTAGCTAATATCAAAATGGGAGCAGCATAATCAATTAAGGACCTAACATAGGCTATGTACATCATTCTCACCATTCTTACACTAACACCATAGTTGGGGCTGTAGCCAGCAACAGCTTTAAGAGCATTTAGCCTATCTTTGCATTTCTTATTTAGTTGTGATATGGTGGAATATTGCTGCACACTAACAGCACCTTTCAAGGCAGGTGAAATTGCTGACCTAGAAAATGTACAGAGAACCTTCACGGCTCGCATAACGGAGATAAAACACCTCAATTACTGGGAGCGCTTGAGGTTCCTAAACCTGTATTCCCTGGAACGCAGGCGGGAGAGATACATGATTATATACACCTGGAAAATCCTAGAGGGACTAGTACCGAACTTGCACACGAAAATCACTCACTACGAAAGCAAAAGACTTGGCAGACGATGCAACATCCCCCCCAATGAAAAGCAGGGGTGTCACTAGCACGTTAAGAGACCATACAATAAGTGTCAGGGGCCCGAGACTGTTCAACTGCCTCCCAGCATACATAAGGGGGATTATCATACATAGCAGCATATGTGTAAAGTACCTAGAATAACTCAAAAAAGTCAGACAAAGTGACTTATTTCCAGATGGGTGGGGGACGTCGTTTGCTTGTTAATATCTTTGTTTTAGAGGAAGATATGAGGCCTAGACGATTACAAATTGCTTGAACTTCATTAAGAATGGTACTCATCTGCTTATGCCCTGTTGTATGGATCATGATGTCATCAGCATAGTTTATATCCATATGTTTAAGTGAGGCAGGTAGAGCATTTAGGAGAGCATTAATCAGAACATTAAACAATTGATACCACGGGCGGGGATAGTTAGTTAGTTAGTTTAATATGTTTATTATGCACCCCATACCCATCCTGTGGGCGGCAGTCAAAAGATTACAGAGGTACATAATTGGTCCAGGGACTGGACTCCAAAGTTTTGATAGCTGAGCAAGTTACAGAGGTAATGAACTCACAATTTACAAAGGTAATGAACTCACAATTTACAAAGGTAATGAACTCACAATTTACAAAGGTAATGAACTCCAGGTAAGTCTGGTCACAATCATGACAAGTTACAAAGGTATTTACAGATTACAGAGGTACGTAATGGGTCCAGGGACTGGGCCCCCAAAGTTTTGATAGCTGAACTAGGTACAAAGGTAATGAGCTCACAAGTTACAAAGGTAATGAATTCTGTAGAATGGTTACTTACGTTTATACTTTGGCTACAATCATGAACAAATTATAGAGTAATGAGCAATTCACACTTCCACACCCGGTCACAACTGTAATGAGTTATTGGTGCAAATATTGATTGTTGAGTCACACACCACACATACACACACACACACACACACACACACACACACACACACACACACACACACACACACACACACACACACACTTTAGTTTAATATCTTTATGCACCCCATACCCATCCTGTGGGCGGTAGTCAAAAGATTACAAAGGTACATAATGGGTCCAGTGACTGGACCCCAAAGTTATGATAGCTGAACTAGTTACAAAGGTAATGAACTCCAGGTAGATCTGGTCACTAATCATGGCAAGTTACAGAGGTAATTAATCAGCTTCACTCCTATACGGGGATAGAACCCGCGATCAGAGAGTCTCAAAACTCCAGACCGTGTCATTACGATTTCATGAGTCAAGTAACATTAAACAGCATGGGACTGAGAACTCCTCCCTGCGGTGTACCTAGGGGCTTTTCTTTACACTCGCTTCTACAACCTTGGTAGAGGACAGAGGATACTCTATTTTATTTATTTATTTATTTATTTAATAATTTGAACATACAGAGGTACAAAAAATACAGGTAAGAGCAGTATGCCAAAGCCACTTGTATGCATAGCATTACGGGCTGGCTTAAAATTAACTTAACATTAACTAAACAATGATGTAATCAGTGATAAAACAATATTGTAAAAAGATAACAATAAAGCACAAATGAGTATTACACAGACAGGTCATATTTGACAGGTATCCTATTATCCAACAGAGTAAGCTACCACCAATATTCATTTTGGCTAGTTCATGTAGGATAAGCGCTCTGTTTTCGATATCAAATGCAATTTTTTTTTTCAATTCAAAGTTTATTCTCTAGTTTACAGAAATTTGGTTATTGTTTGGTTTACATGTAGTAAAATTGTGATTACAGAGTGTACCACTAGAACGCTTAGCATGGCTAGGCATTTCGGGCATACTTAGTTTTATTCTTAATTGTAAAATATTACAAATTATGAGGTAAGTTGGTATTATGGCTAAGTGACTAAATACTAGTTTATGAGTTTAGCAATGTGAATGCTTTTGTTTTGGCACAGTATATAGTTTCAGTATTGGAGTATCACAGGATTCATTATTTTAAGACTGAGATTAATATTTCTGTTTATGGTCAAATGAGTGAGCGAGTGTAAGTGTGAACCACCAGGTGGTATTCGTGTAGTTAGTTGACGGGGTGTATCAGGGAGATAAGATGTTTTCTAATGGTAGTTTTGAAGGTGATGAATGTGTCTGCAGTTCTAGAGTTCTCAGGTAGGGTATTCCAGATTTTAGGGCCTTTGACATACATTGACATACAGTGTATTGTGTTATGGCTGTAACAGTACATTATGAATGTAACAGTACATTATGAATGTAACAGTACATTATGAATGTAGTAGTACATTATGAATGTAACAGTACATTATGAATGTAACAGTACATTATGAATGTAACAGTACATTATGAATGTAACAGTACATTATGAATGTAACAGTACATTATGAATGTAACAGTACATTATGAATGTAACAGTACATTATGAATGTAACAGTACATTATGAATGTAACAGTACATTATGAATGTAACAGTACATTATGAATGTAACAGTACATTATGAATGTAACAGTACATTATGAATGTAACAGTACATTATGAATGTAACAGTACATTATGAATGTAACAGTACATTATGAATGTAACAGTACATTATGAATGTAACAGTACATTATGAATGTAACAGTACATTATGAATGTAATAGTACATTATGAATGTAACAGTACATTATGAATGTAACAGTACATTATGAATGTAACAGTACATTATGAATGTAACAGTACATTATGAATGTAACAGTACATTATGAATGTAACAGTACATTATGAATGTAACAGTACATTATGAATGTAACAGTACATTATGAATGTAACAGTACATTATGAATGTAACAGTACATTATGAATGTAACAGTACATTATGAATGTAACAGTACATTATGAATGTAACAGTACATTATGAATGTAACAGTACATTATGAATGTAATAGTACATTATGAATGTAACAGTACATTATGAATGTAACAGTACATTATGAATGTAACAGTACATTATGAATGTAACAGTACATTATGAATGTAACAGTACATTATGAATGTAACAGTACATTATGAATGTAACAGTACATTATGAATGTAACAGTACATTATGAATGTAACAGTACATTATGAATGTAACAGTACATAATGAATGAAACAGTACATTGTACATATAAGAGTACATTATATATACTAATAAGACGTAACTTGGAACGTAGGCGCCCCAGGGTAGTCTTGCCAAGTGTCGCAATGTTTTGAAAGACAAGTGGGTGAGCCCGCAAGCTAATTTGCGGTCATAACCCCTATTTTGAGGTGAGATTTCACCGTCCCTTCTTGTATATTGTATACATGGACTTTGATGTGTGTTGAGGTACATAATGGAGGCAAGTTATGCATGCATATAGTGATGTATGGTGGGTGAGAGGTGGATGTGCCGTACCCACGTCCAACCTGATTTATTGACGCATATTTAAAGGTCTTTAGGGAGAAAATTATTACTTAAGCTTCACTCTTGATTGACAGTAATTAGGCAAAAAATAATTGCCTCGGGATAAAGTAGAGGGTTATGATGATGCTGAGGTTTCTGTGGTACAGTTCCCAGTAATGTTAGGTTGTAATGTCTGGTGTAAAGGTCACTTCTATCTATATGCACACAAATGTTTGTCTTTTACTTTATTTATCTGTAGGAACAATTAAAATATTTATTACGTTAGGTATACAGGTGTTTTGTGGCCTTGATAACCAGTGTGCCATAGCACCTTTAACTTCAACTTTCTCATGCTATTTTGTTTTGTTAAATTATCCAAGGTTAAATTATCATAATTTACCACCATTATGTCACCAGTAATCATGTGCGTTATGCAGCCATTGTTTAAATTTAAATTAGCAGTCTGCATACCTAACCTATTTATTTATTTATTAATTTGAACATGATACAGTGAAGTACACAGTTGTTACAGTGTAACATGCCAAAGCCACTTGTATGTAGAGCATTATGGGCAGCTTAAAACTAACTTAAGATTAACTAAGCAATGATATATTCAGTGGTAGAAACATTATTGTAAACAGATAACAATTTTGCACAAATGAGTATTACAAAGACAGGTCATAGGGCCATTTACTGTGTTGCTGAACATTCAGTAGAATGGAGTATTATGTTAGGTAATGTAATTAAAAAATAAAGTTTGATTGGGTCACAGGTTAGACATTTATGAGATACAATAATGAGAAACATTTACGAGATACAATTTCTGATATAATTATTCAGTATTTATTTAGTTGTGGGTGAGTAAGTGATTTTTGAGAAGAGACTTGAATTTATAAACAGACAGTGTTTCTTTTATATTCACAGGTAATGAATTCCAGATTTTAGGGCCTTTTATGTGCATTGAGTTTTTGCATAGCGTGAGATGGACTCGAGGAACATCAAAGAGTGATCTGTGCCTTGTGTTATGGTCGTGTGTTCTGTTGAGGTTGGTAAGGAGACGTTTGAGGGGAGGGTTTATATCAGAATTAAGTGTTCTATGAATGTAGTAGGTGCAGTAATAAGTATGGGTGTTTTGTATGGTGAGTAGGTTTAGAGTTTTGAATATTGGTGGAGTGTGCTGTCTGTAGTGGAAATTTGTTATCATTCTGACTGCAGCCTTTTGTTGGGTAATTAATGGTCTGAGATGGTTTATTGTTGTTGAGCCCCATGCACAAATTCCATAGGTGAGATAGGGGTAAATAAGTGAGTGATATAGGGCCAGGAGGGCTGACTGTGGAACATAGTACCGTATCTTCGATAGTATGCCTACGGTTTTGGAAATTTTTTGGGAAATTTGTTGTATATGTGTTTGAAATTTGAGTCTATTATCAAGGTGGAGTCCTAAGAATTTTTCCTCTGTGAGTTTTGTGATAGGTGATCCGTTTATCTTTATGTTAACCCTTTATCGTGTTTGGCCGGAAAAATTCGGTATTAATTACGTGTTTTGGGGGCGTGTCATACTCCGTGGCCCGCGCGGCCAGCTTCCCGTTCTTTAGTTCCAACCAATCACAAGCCTTCCCTGAGTCTCCTCAGCTAAGTACAGTTCGCTTCTGCCGCCTTCCCATTGGTTGAGAGATCAAAATATAAACAATGGTGGCTTGGCTCCGCCCACACACGCATTTTTCCCTCCACCCTTACTAATCTACTGTTGGATTATACATTCTACAATGTCGGTAAGTACTGATTGTTGTGTTTAGTGCTTACATGAATAGTTTAGGCATATTTTGATATATACCTAAAGTCCGTGTGAAGCATAATATGAGTGTAGCATGCAGTTGAAAAAAGTGCAAACATTTTATACCGAATTATTTCGGTCTTGCACGAGTTTCCGGGAATGTCCAATTTTAGTCAAATAAATATTTATAAAAAAAATTCAATTGCATATATGAACTCTGTAGTGGTCTGGATCTATACAGGAGGTTTCTATTGTCCTTCCAGATCAATGAGAAGTTGTTTTATGGGGAGCAGTCCACCAGCAGGTCGAGGTATGTCTGCGTTTCTGAAGAGAGTGACTCAGAAGCAGAGGTAGATGAACCAGAATTGCTGGATAGTGGTGATGAATACTTGCCACCGGATGCACAGGTGTCAAGTGATGATGAGGAGGAAGAAAGGCCAGCCAAAAAACAGAAATTAGTGAAGAAAAAGTAAGGTATTACGATTGCAACTATTGCAGCCACTCGAAGAAATTGGTCACATCCTCATTCCAGTGTTCTGTATGCAAAGTAAATCTGGATAAAGAGCGACAGAAATTGCTTCAGCGACTACCATACCATCAATTAGCAATATAGAATAATTGGTCATCCAAATGAATCTCAGGAATATAGGGATTGAAAGTTGCATCCCTTTGCAATTTGTCATTGTTGAGATTTCCTTCCTTTTTATATTTTTGTAACAATTAAAAAATGTTTTGATTCAAGTTCCATTTATGTTTTTTATATTGTCTGTTTGTATATTAAATTTAAAAAATTGTTTTGGTGTGTTTTATTAACAATTGCAAGTTTTGCAACATAAAATTTTTTAATCACTTTGTCGGGCGCAGCCGGATATTTTTGGTCTCCGGAGATTAGCAATTGCTCGAAAACTAACCATCAGAAATCAATTTATATGGGATCATTGAACTTGTATTGAGTTACTCTATCCACCATAGGGAGTTCAGTTCGAATTTCAAATTTTCGGACCCCTTGCGCGATGAAGGGTTAAGAGGGACGTCTGTAGCTCTGTTACCAAACTGAATGAAGTAGGTTTTGTCAATGTTTAGAGTAAGTTTGTTAGTACTCATCCAGGTAGATATTTTCTGTAATTCGGTATTTACAGTATTGGCTAGCGTGACTGGGCTCGGGTGAGAGAAGACGTTTGTAGTGTCATCTGCAAATAGTGTGGGTTTGAGTAGTTGCGATGCATTTGGTAGGTCATTTATGTATATGAGAAAGAGAAGAGGGCCTAGGACACTTCCCTGTGGGACACCAACTGTAATTGGCTGTGCTGAAGAGTTTGCCCTGTTTGTGTACACATATTGGCTTCTGTTACTGAGGTAAGACTTTAGGTAGTTGAGGGAGTGCCCTCTTATACCATAGTGCGACAATTTTATATGTCTTTGCAAATAGTACATTGAGATTTTGTATTTACAATAATGGGTTGCGATGCAGAGAGAGCCCCTATTATGCTTAGGCATATGGGCCGACTTAACATTATTGGCTTACAGACTACTTAACACTACAGTATATATATTATTCTTGCTTCCGATTCCCCACCTCTACGACCCCCTCTGGGTTTAACGCTAAGTCTTTATGTAATAATATTAACCTGTGACAACCCTAAAACTGAAATGGAATAATATTAAGATACATTTTGCAGAACAAACTTTTATTGGGACAGTATTTAGATCTGTTCACTTCTTGATCAAGTCCTGACTTAATAAAAGCAGATTTAAACCTGTTTGCTGTAGTGGATTTGATCCTGTTTGCTATATTTGACAGCAAGATTTAAATAGATTTGAACCTGTATGCCATAGTGGGCAGCATGCCATTGAGTAGGTTCCATGCTGGACACTTAGCTGCTTGGCTTGGGAAAAACCTTGTTGAATTAAATGCCCTCTGTCTCCACTGCATGTTAAGAGATAACACAGTAAGTGTCAGGGGCCCAAGACTGTTCAACTGCTTCCCAGCATACATCAGGGGGATTACCAATAGACCCCTGGCTGTCTTCAAGCAGGCACTGGACAGGCATCTAAAGTCAGTATCTGATCAGATGGGTTGTGGTTCGTACGTTGGATTACATGCGGCCAACAGTAACAGCCTGATTGATCAGGCCTTGATCCACCGTTAGGCCTGGTCACAGACCGGGCCGCAGGGGCATTGACCCCCGGAACTCTCTCCAGGTATACAGTGTAATTTAATACATTAATATTTTGATTGTTTCTTTTTAAAAACTGAAATACTCTGTGCCCCTTTCAAAATTATAACCCTCTTAGAAAAACTATACAGTATATCACAAGTTTGGATTAGCTAAGTTTTTGTGGCTAGAATATTTACAAAGATGTTAATAGATGCAAAATTCTCATGTCATTTTTCCATTTTTGAATGGAAGTTTTGTATAGCCTAGAATTCTTTCACAGATTTTATTTCACTACATTACATTAATGTTATTTTATTTTGTCTGTTACATAGCTAGTAGCAGTATATCATTACATTAAGCCAAATGAAGAGTGATTTGGACTTTCAACCTAACATAAAACCTTCTTATATTATTGATCATGAATGTAACCAGCTTAAGAAGTTATGGATGTACACTCAGGTTACAGCCAGCACTAGCCTTTATAACCTTTGCTTTTATTATATTTTCTTAAGATAATGATTTCCATATAACGCACCTTTGTTTTGAACAGTTGGTAGGATTACATAAGCAAAATATTTAAATCTTGGTTATATCTGATGTTGAATGTTATAATCTTTATCATAGTGGCCAGTTCCCATCATGTGTTGTTTTAGGCTTTATACAGTCTATTACATTTTGTACAGGGGATCTTGTAGGTACACTATTCAGAATTCTCTGGGAGATACTTCATCAAGAAGTTTTTAATGTCTAAATTTTTAAGTGCAACATTAATGTACAGTATTTTGATTAAAGGAGGAACCTCAAGTTAGTTTAAATTATGTGTTTCTACAGTACCAACATGGTTCCTTATCACTTCCAGGAAGGTGCCTTTATGCTGGTGAATAGCTCTTGATTCAAAGAATTGGAGCTACTATCATCTTCATTGGACTGAATGTGATTACCTCCCATTTCCCAAGGCACTGCATAGCCCCTGTGGGTTTACCACTATCCCATTAAATAAATAGAGTAAATAATTTTTTTTTATCTCCTGGCTATTAAAAGTTGCTTGTGCAATTTTCTAAGGTTTATCAATAAAACATAAAAGGCTGGAATATTGGATTATTTTCATATGTTAATTGCAGCACTTTACATAAGACTTTATAAGGATGAGCCTCATTGTTTCATTTGTCATTTTTCTAGAACCTTCAAGTGCTCTGTGAAAAATTGAGGCACAAATTAACTAAAGTACGTACAATGTTCAGAATGGGGATAGTGTACACTGATTTATAAATGCTTTAGTATGTACTGTATTGTACAGTAGTTGTAGGTAGGATCACATAAAATACCCACAAGCATTTTTTTTATGCGGTGTAAAAAAATTTAATAACTATTAATTATGTGACTTACAGGTTGTGTATACGTTTTTTTTCAGCATGAACAGCTCTCGAATGAAGAGTTCACGTGTGGTCGTGCTTTTGATGGTGGGTGTGAGTGCAGTGGTAATGCTGTTGTATCTTCACTTAGCAACAGAAGTCGCACACCTTCGAAATACCATACACTCTCATTGTAAGCTGTTATATAATGAAATATCTTGATCTGGTGAAGAATTTTTAATGAGTTTAGGGATTTAAAATATGTATTATAAATATTTCAGTGCTTAGGTTCTCTGTATTACAACTCTTCTAGAAATCTACTCAGGAATTTGTATGTTCACTTACTGTTGTTATGTACAGTGGTCCCTCATTTATCGTCCGTAATCCGTTCCTGGAAGTGCGACGATTATCGAAAATGACGATTTTCGAATCAATTTTCCCCATAAGAAATAATGTAAATACAATTAATCTGTTCCTGACACCCAAAAGTATTAAAATAAAATTTTTTTTACATAAAATATAGATGTAGTACATACACAATACAATGGGACACGATGAATGAAACATTAACAGCATAACACTTACCTTTATTGGCGATTCTTCTTAGTGTATGGAAGACTGGAGGAGGAGAGACATTGAATTACTGTTTGGAAGGGGAATCCCCTTAAATAACAAAAAGGCACAATACCGTGACTGGAACGATACACAAATAACCCGCACATAAAAGACAGAAGCTTGCGACGACGTTTCGGTCCGACTTGGACCATTGACAAAGTCATTGACTTTGTCAATGGTCCAAGTCGGACCGAAACGTCGTCGCAAGCTTCTGTCTTTTATGTGCGGGTTATTTGTGTATGGGAATCCCCTTCCCTCAACACCTCAGGTACCAAGTGCTTTTCTGGGGTTACTTCTCTTCTCTGCTTCTTAATGCCACTAGGACCAGCTTTAGAGTCACTGGAGTCCTGTCTCACAAAAAAGTGCCCAGAGAGCTCTGTTTCTGGCATCTCTGTAAAACTTCCCTAAAATGGGCCAAGACTCTGTCACTGTACAAGTTGCTGATATGGCTTGGAACATCCTTCTCAAGGTGATGTTTCTCCATAAATCTTTCCATCCTACCCCACATTTCAAAAATCTCCTTAATTTCTGAAGAAGGCACCTTCTTCCATCTCTCTTCCTCCTCCTCTGCAGCAAGACTCTGAGCTGCGATCTGGTGCTGTTCCTGCTGAAGCTCTTGCAGCTCCTCAGTGGTTAGCTCTTCCTTGTGGCCCTACACCAACTCTTCCACATTCTCCAAACTCACATCCAACCCCATGGAACTCCCCAATGCCACAATAGAGTTCACAACTGACATAGACTCATACGCCACTTTCATATTATTCAATGATGTTTTTCTTGTATTCAATCACATTTCTCACTTTCTTTACCAAAGGAGCTTTCTTTGGAGCCATGGTAGCTTATTTAGCACTTGCAAGCACTAAAATGAATGGAATATTATGAAATATTTCGTGTGAACAAGTGGGGGGGACCGTCGCTCACTGGTAAACAATGGCACACTGGCTGGGAAGGGAGGCCGAGGCGGCTCAGAGCGTGAGTACGCGTCCCAGACAAAGGACGATTAGCGAGTAAACCGACCATTTGCGAGCCAATGTTTGGACGAGAATAACGTGACGATTTCCGAAAAGGACGACTATCGAGCCGGACGATTATTGAGGGACTACTGTATTTCATTTTACATAAATACTTTTATGCTCTTAGATTATCTTATTAATTGGCACTACAATGTATAAAGTACTTATTATTCTTTAGGATTACAGTATTGTACACCTGTATACCAATTGTATCTCTTCTTGTGTAAATGAAAATTATTACCGAGGTTTTGTATCTCAAGATTACTGTCTTAATTTTTTTTTATAAAATACAGGATTCTTATACACCATTAAATTAATAAGAGGAAGACTATTTTTCATAATACGGTACAGTCTTGTTTCATCTGGTTCAAGAGTTTTTAGATGACAAGATAAATGAAGTATATTATTAATTGTTTAATACTGACCACAGGTGTTTTTTAAATATAAGTAAACCCTCAATTTAATAGACTTCAGGAGTAATGGACAAAATCTGCTAAGTAGAATGTACTTTTAACTTATTATTTTCAGTGTTTATTATGTCAGTAAGTTGTGCATATTGTACTGTATTATACGCACAAAAGTGTTCTGTAGTGTCTTTTTTTTACATTCAGATTTAACTGACTCAGACAATCCTTCCCCAATGCTCCCTCAAAGTATTATTTACCGACTTGGGTAATTTCTTCCACAAAGATAGTGATCCAGAAAAGGAAACAAATTCATTATCATTTACTCAACATCTGTGTTGCCAGAAGTGCACAGATCTCACAGTTCAATTGATCCTGCAAACTGCAACATCTCCACACTTGTTCACACTCCAGCAGCATGTAAAGTCTTAAAAGCTACTTGTCTCCACTTCAGTTTAATAAGCTCACACAAGACTGCTGGATTCTCAAGCCTCTATGACTCAGCCACTTTTACCTTCTCCCTCTAACCTTTCTAGGAATGAGCCCTACCTTTCCTTTCTTTTGATCTAAATATATACACTGTTTTGGTCATCCTGTTCTGCTCCATCTCAAAATGCCCAGACCACTTTAACTCCTCCTCTGCCTCCTTAATTATACCCTTGTGTAACTCCCACAACATCTTCTAATTTCTGTTCTCTGATTTCTCTGCATAATATTTGTACCAAAACATTGCTTTCAAACATGTCTTCACTACCTCCTGCTTACTGCATCTTTTAAAGCCCTGCCTCGCACCCATGTAAGAGAAGAGCGTTACAATAAATCCTCAATCTAACAAATTTCAGAAATTCAGGACAAAATCTAATTGGTCATTTGAATTTGAAAGTCACAAAGTTCATTGCTTATGGAATTACCCATTGTTGTTGCAATGACAGCAAAACATTCTTATCTCTATCCACCACAGTTGCTATTACTAGCCACTTGCTCTTCCCTATTAGTCTGTTCAGTCAAGAGTTCAACTTACCACTGTACTATAGTACATTTCCCTTGTTGCTTTCATATATACTCTTTCAACACTTCATGTAACTTTTTATCCCCCCCCATCTATCTTATGATTTATCTCATTTTTTATAGATCCCTTTGCCAACATGTTCACTCCAAAATATCTAAATACATTCACTTTATGCTCACTCCTTCCAATCTGATATCCAATCTTTCATTGCCTAGACTATTTTATTACTTTCATCACTTTGTTCTTTTCTATGTTCATATTTAATTTCCTTGTTTTTACACACCTCAAATTCTTACACCAATCTTTGCAACTTTTCTTCCAAACTTCTGTGTCATCAGCAAAGATCAATTGTGACAATTTTCACTTTGTATTGGATTCATTAATTTATAATCTCACACTTTTTCCCAGTACCCTAACATTCAACTCTGTTACACATCCATCTGCAAATATGTTAACCATGGTAGAATCACACACCTACTTTTACTGGAAAATAGCACACAAACTACTCCCAAACATCCCCACCTGCCTTTAATATTTCTGTCTTCATCCCATCTATCCACTTTCATTCTAATCAGTGCTTCACACTCTTCCCACACACTCACATCTGGTTCTTCCTCACTCTTACAAGATCATGACATCTGTCAACCCCAGATGCATAAACACTTACTGTAATCTACTTCTTGCATCCCACCTTTATTTTTTTTTTTTTTATTTTATTTTTTTTTTTTTCAACAAGTCGGTCGTCTCCCACCGAGGCAGGGTGACCCAAAAAAAAAAAGAAAGAAAATCCCCAAAAAGAAAATACTTTCATCATCATTCAACACTTTCACCACACTCACACATTATCACTGCTTTTGCAGAGGTGCTCAGAATATAACAGTTTAGAAGCATATACATATAGAGATACACAACATATCCCTCCAAACTGCCAATATCCCAAACCCCTCCTTTAAAGTGCAGGCATTGTACTTCCCATTTCCAGGACTCAAGTCCGACTATATGAAAATAACCGGTTTCCCTGAATCCCTTCACTAAATATTACCCTGCTCACACTCCAACAGATCGTCAGGTCCCAAGTATCATTCGTCTCCATTCACTCCTATCTAACACTACATCTCTTCCTTTTTTTCTATAGGTAATCATTTAATATTCCTTTTATGCCTTCTTTAGCCTTTGTTCTCTTAGATGTACTCAATTTAACCCTATTCATTTCTCCCGTTTGAAATTCTCTTTGACCTTTTAACTTTGTTTTGTTTAGGAAGTATTAATATAATAATATACTATACGAAGTAATTTAAAAAATTTCTTTTCAGCTTCCTTGAGTTACCAGGAAGGTATTCCATCATTAGGCAGCCGTGTGATAGATCCTGACAGCTTAGTGATCATATATAATAGAGTTCCAAAGACTGGATCCACTTCCTTCATTGGGCTAGCTTATGACCTTTGTTCCAAAAATAAATTTAATGTAATTCACATGAATACAACCCGGAACACTCCAACACTGTCTCTAACAGATCAGGTGAGAACTGCTACCATTAGTAGGTGTACTGAAATAATATTTTACTGAGTAGTAGTATTTTGCTGCATGATTACAATTGTGTATATGCTATTTAGTTGACTACCAAAGGGGAGGCATAAGGAATAGTATTTCTTCTATTGATGGTTTAGTTGTTTGGTTTCACACAATTGCTCCTTTTGGCAAATTATTACACTTTTTCCACATTTTTTTCATTTTCTCAATGCATTACATTCATTGTCTTTTTTTTTCTCCTAGTATTTATCAGCTACTTGCTGTTGCTTTCTTTTTTGACATTTACACTTTACAGTACAGCATGTATGTAGGTATGTACTGTATTGATTCTCATTGCATGTAGAGGGCAGCTTCTTTGCCTGTATTAGAGCCAAACCATCATGTAGACTGCTAACTGCCTTTAAGAGGTAAATTGATTAGTTTGTTAAACAAATTCCTAATCATCCTGGCAATAATGCTTAAGTTAGACTGCATGTAGTGAGCACCAACAGCCTGACTGAACAATCCATCAACAGGGAGGCCTGTTTTGGAACCAGCTGCAGGGGGCAGTAATCCCTGGTACCATCTACAAGTGAGCTACAGGTAAACAAATGAGTTTATAATAGTCATCCATTTTTTTTTCCTTTTCGGAATTGGGGACATGGCACCACTTGGTGATGACATGGCTGAAATAAATGTTTAGAAGTCAGTTTTGTTTGTTGCTTGCAGTTCTTATAGCAAGAGGATGTCTTTTAAGTGTTGTTCTCCATTCAGAGTGAGGGTGCTGCTCAAAAACCCTATTTTTTTTAATGGGTTGTTCCTATTTGTCAGTCTAACTCTGGAAATAAAACGGAAGTCCTAATTTGAGTACTGTATGGGGAAAAATGGTATAAAATACTGACACGATGGAAAAATAAACACAAATACACTATAATGTGATCCTTTATTGACAACATTTTGCCCACACAGTGGGAGAAATATTTGTGACTTGATAAAACCCACTGTGTGGGCAAAACATTGTTAATAAAGGATCACATTATAGTGCATTTGTGTTTGTTGTTTCATTGAGTACTGTACCTAATCTTCACTTTCATGTACACCAAATATCTACACTGGTCATTACTTGACCAGTTTTTATCATTTCCACCCACCAAATACTATGTAATCTCTCCATTTACTGCACTTCTATCAGATTTTTTGCTAACTAATATTCCTAATTTAATCACCTTTCTGCAGTTTCATTTTTCTTTCCCAAAGAGCTTCTTATTCAATGCCATAGTTAGGTTATGACACACTATACTTCTATCTGGGTTGTTGGAGGATCATGCCTTACACACCTATTTTTTTTAAATTTTTGGATGCCCCTTTCTTCCTTGTAATCTTTTTATTCACTGATTTTTTTGTGTAGGACTAGCTTTTTCATCATATTCCTTTAGTCTTATCATATTTTCATTTTGTGATCTGTCTTTCCCCTCTCATTCAGGATCCAATTTTTTCTTTTGTTAGCATCTGCTGTTTTATTTTTCTCAGCCCACCAATCACTTTCTAACTTTCATTCCTTTGTACTTTCTGAATTTGTTGAATGTTTCCTTAATCAAAATTATGTTAATGTTTTCCTGATCAACTGAGGAGTCAGCCTACTTCTAGAAAATTTTTCAACTTTTTTTTTTTATACATACTTGAACTAGCATTCAGAGTCCTTCGGTTGAAATTTATGATAGCTTATCAAGTACAGTACTAATCAGTTATAAAAGAGTGGGGAGATATGCAGTGACTAAAACATTTTAGGAAAATTTTGGTAGTGTCACATTTCACAGATGGTGTTAACTTACGAAGTGTGAATATGCATACTGTATAGAGCAAAAAACATGTTTCATTAAATAATTTTTATCTCTGCTGCAGATGCGGTTTGTGTACAATGTATCCAACTGGGTGGAAAAAAAGCCGGGAATTTATCATGGACATCTTGCCTATCTTGATTTTAACAGGTACTGTCTGTGGAGAGAGAACAGGAGTATATTTTTAAATCACACCAAAAGAATTTTGTTCACATTTTTATATGTGAAATTAATGGTAAGCAGTATATTATATTTTGACAAATAAAAAAAATGACTTGAACTTCAGCTGTTATTTACTAAAAATATATTTTTCCATCTAGGTTTGGTGTCAACCAGCAACCAATCTATATTAATATATTACGAAAGCCATTGGAGCGTCTCGTGTCTTATTATTATTTTGTCCGTTATGGCGATGATCTTCGGCCTTATCATGTTCGAAGAAGAATGGGAGATAAAATGGTAAGCTAATAGCATCTATTTCTTTGTTAAAATAAATTAATACATAATATGTGAATCATTTGCAAGTGATTAATTGTTCGACTTTACTTGAAGTTTTTAACGATATTATGTAAATAACTTCTATCCAAAGGAACAACTTTACTGTGGTTGGATATGGGATGTGGATGTTGGAAAAAAGAGCCTTGCTTTAAAAATTCAGTTTTACATACAGGGTTTCCTCATTAAAACTTGTGGTGAAGTCTCTGAGTATTCATCAGTAGTTAACAACAGTCTTAAAATCCATTATTGATACTTGCATTATAATGTATGTAATTCTGCTCTTAATATAGGTTCTGTAAGTCTGCCCCATGAAGATAAAAAAACATTATGGATTATTACAAAAATACCCACGTCATACTCTATTGAACAGTCATCTCTTTTCACTCGTTTGTATTTTTGTCTCATTCGAAGCTTTAGAAACTCTTTTTTGCCAAGTCTGTTGTAGGAGTTTGTTTCATTAATGTTTTTGACTGTTGCAACCCCAAATCCTGAAGTGTCTCCTGGTGTCACAAAGTTTTGGAAAAAAAAAATGAATTTTTTGTATGAAATGATAGAGGATCTTTTCCCGATATTAATGACACCAAAAATATGAAATTTGATTGAAAACTTATGGAATTACGCTCCCGCGAAGTTAGCAATCTCGGCAATATGTACACATTAGCGATTTCACCGACTTTGAGCCCTATTTTCGGCCAATTCCATTGTTCCAGGCAACCAGACTCATAGCTATTTCTTTAGAACTCCATTTTTTTGTATCAATTGAGTACAAGAAACTGCCCATTTACTGATTTCAACTACCCAATATAGTGGTCAGAAATTGGCAGTTTGGCCAATTTCATACAAATTAAAAAAGATGCCAATTTCAAAATAGGGTCCAGAATAAACAATGCAGACATTCTTGGCACTAAAATAACATATCCTCTGTTCATTAGTCACGTCTCCAGGCCCCTCTTATATTACTCTTGCATTCTGTGTTTATTTTTTATTCACACAAAAAATAGAAGATTTACTGTTAGGCAGACTACTGTATTATTCTAAAAATGGTATAAATAATATCAGTGCACTAGTGAAAGAATATTAGTCTCCCCAGTTGACGTGTATTGGACATGTGGTGTGATTTGCTTACTCTTGAACATAGGTAAATATCGAACATTTCCTCTACTTTGAGCTAAATTTTAAGGTCATTTTCATTGTGAAAGTAATCAAAATCATCACTATTTCTGTAATATGTTTTCCATTCTATCAAATGAGACCAAGAAAACAGGAATATAACCATAAATACTAAATGAAAATACACCTCAAAGTTGGCATGTTAATCCAAAAACACGGTCTGAGTTTTTTTTTTCTCATTATGCACTGCGTGCTGCAGGATTTTTTTTATACAGTGCACACTGACCACACAGACCCATTCTCTCACATGTGGGCCTACCAGCTTTCTCCTGCTTGATTTGAAGCCACTAGAATTTTTTTTTTTTTTCAACAAGTCGGCCGTCTCCCACCGAGGCAGGGTGACCCAAAAAAAAAAAGAAAGAAAATCCCCAAAAAGAAAATACTTTCATCATCATTCAACACTTTCACCACACTCACACATTATCACTGTTTTTGCAGAGGTGCTCAGAATACCACAGTTTAGAAGCATATACATATAAAGATACACAACATATCTCTCCAAACTGCCAATATCCCAAACCCCTCCTTTAAAGTGCAGGCATTGTACTTCCCATTTCCAGGACTCAAGTCCGACTATATGAAAATAATACGGCCAAAACAGTCGAAGGGTTAAAGAAGTACCATATCAGTCTCCAAAACTCGTTCTGTAACCTTGACATGGCATCCTGTCTTGCCTACATATGCTTTTCAAGTCTGGTTCTCTTTCAGCTTGCCAAACTGTAAAATCCCTTGGCTTGCCAAATGTCATGGAAACTCCACATATCCTCCCTGAAAACTACATGTCTTAGTAGATTGAATTTATTTTGATTTTTTTGTCCTAGGACACCAGTTAACTCCTCTTTGTCTTCACTCAGCCTGCAAGGGCTAGGTGCAGTACAGTTCCCTACTGCTGGAAGCTACTCTTTTGAGACTGAATGTCTTTCATCATCTGGGATTGCATTTATGTCTAAAGGGCTTTTAGTTGTACCCCTTTGAAAGGCTGTACACACATTCTAATATTTTTTCATTATTGGATTTCTGAGATACCAATTGTCTCCATTATTTTGTTAAGTTCAATGGGTTTAATGATGCTGTAACCCCTAGAATTCTTTCAGACATAAATATTGCTTATATAGTGCAGCATTACAATTTTAATCATCTCTCTATTATGCCCCTTGTATCTACACCTCTAAATTCTTATTTACAGGCAGTTCCTGTTTTACAGTGCTTCACTTTACAGCATTTTGCTAATACATGTACAGCAGTTTTCAGTTATTCCCATTCTTCATTTATTCAGACTTCCTACAATAAATATGTTCACCACTTACTATAATCTAAGGATGAAAATATTTTAAGGTAAGTAATGTTAGTAGGTAGTAGGTTGGTAGACATCGACCACTTAGGGAGGTACAGTGGTACCTCAAGTTTCGTACAGCTCCCAACTGTAACAATTATGTAAGCGCATTTTTATAAGTGCTTTTGTAAGTTGGTTTAGAAAGACACGTAAGTGTATTTTTGGGGGTCTGAAACAGACTAATCTAATTTATATTATTCCTTATGGGAACAAATTCATTCGGTAACGGCACTCGAACAGCCTCTTGGAACGAACTAAGTTTGTAACTTGAGGTACTGCTGTACTACCGTTCTACCAAGTGAGTGTAAAATGAAAGCCTGTATTTGTTTTACATGATGGTAGAATTGCTGGTGTCTTTTCTGTCTCATAAACATGCAAGATTTCAGGTACATCTTGCTACTTCTACTTACACTTAGGTCACACTTCACATGCATATACAAGCATATATATACACACCTCTCTGGGTTTTCTTCTTTTTTATTTCTAGTTCTTGTTCTTGTTTATTTCCTCTTATCTCCATGGGGAAGTGGAACAGAATTCTTCCTCCTGTAAGAGGCGACTGAAATGCTGGGAGCAAGAGGCTAGTAACCTCTTCTACTGTATATATTACTAAAGTTAAAAGGAGAAACTTTTGTTTTCTTTTTTGGGCCACCCTGCCTCGGTGGGATATGGCTGGTGCGTTGAAAAAAAGAAGATCCATGGGGAAGTTTAATAAGAATCTTTCCTCCATAAGCCATGTGTGTTGTCAAAGTCAACTAAAATGCTGGGAGCAGTGGGCTAGTAACTCCTTTACCCACATGACTTACTAAGAAGAAAAGAAAACCGTCAAAGTGGGATATTTGAATGTGCGTGGTTGTTGTGTGAATGGTAAGAAAGAGATGATTGTGGATGTTATGAATAAGAAGAAGCTGAAGAGGGTAGGAGAGTATGAGTGGGGAGAAATAAATGTGATTAGGTCAGTGGTTTCTAATAGAGCTAAGGAAGGAGTAGCAATAATGCTGAAGGATAAGTTATGGCAGGAGAAGAGGGAATATAAATGTATAAATTCAAGGATTATGTGGAGTGAAAGAAGGGTTGGATGTGAAAAGTGGGTTAAAGTAAGGTTTATGCACCTGGGGAAGACAGATGTGTGGAGGAGAGAGATTTTGGGTAATGTTGAGTGCGTAGGGAGTTTTGTACCAAGTGAGAGAGTACTTGTGGTTGGGGATCTTAATGCTAAAGTGGGTAAAAATGTTGTGGAGAAAGTAGTAGGTAAATTTGGGGTGCCAGGGGTAAATGAAAATGGGGAGCCTTTAATTGAGGTATGTGTAGAAAGAGGTTTGGTAATGAGTAATACATATTCTATGAAAAAGAGGATAAATAAATATACAAGGTATGATATAGCACATAATGTAAGTAGTATGTTAGATTATATATTGGTGGATAAAAGGTTGATGGGTAGGCTTCAGGATGTACATGTTTATAGAGGGGCAACTGATATATCGGATCATTATTTAGTTGTTGCTACGATTAGATAAGAGGTAGATGGGACAAAAGGAAAATGGCAACAAGTAAGAGAGAAGTGAAAGTGTATAAATTAAGGGAGAAAGAAGTTCGGGTGAGATATAAGCAACTATTGGCAGAAAGGTGGGCTAGTGCAAGTGTGGGTAGTGGGGGGAGGGGGTTGAAGAAGGATGTGATAGTTTTAAAAATGCAGTATTAGAATGTGGAGCAGAAGTTTGTGGCTATAGGAGGGTGGGTGCAGGAGGAAAGAGGAGTGATTGGTGGAATGTTGAAGTAAAGGGTGTGATAAAAGAGAAAAAGGTAGATTATGAGAGGTTTTTACAAAGCAGAAGTGTTATAAGAAGAGCAGAGTATATGGAGAGTAAAAGAAAGGTGAAGAGAGTGGTGAGAGGATGTAAAATGAGAGCAGATGATAGAGTGGGAGAGGCACTGTCAAGAAATTTTGATTAAAATAAGAAAAAATCTTGGAGTGAGATAAACAAGTTAAGAAAGCCTAGGGAATGAATGGATTTGTCAGTTAAAAACAGAGTAGGGGAGTTAGTAGATGGGGAGATGGAGGTATTAGGTAGATGGCGGGAATATTTTGAGGAACTTAAATGTCGACGAAGAAAGGGAGGCGGTAAGTTCATGCACTGGCCAGGGAGGCATACCATCTTTTAGGAGTGAAGAAGAGCAGGATGTGAGTGTGGGGGAGGTGCGTGAGGCATTACGTAGAATTAAAGGGGGTAAAGCAGCTGGAACTGATGGGATCATGACAGAAATGTTAAAAGCAGGGGAGGGGAGGGGGGATATTGTGCTGGAGTGGTTGTTTTTTTTTGTTTAATAAATGTATGAAAGAGGGGAAGGTACCTAGGGATTGGCAGAGAGGATGTATAATTCCTTTATATAAAGGGAAGGAGGACAAAAGAGAGTGTAAAAATTATAGAGGAATAAGTTTACTGAGTATACCAGGAAAAGTGTATGGTAGGGTTATTATTGAAAGAATTAGAGGCAAAACAGAATGTAGGATTGCAGATGAGCAAGGAGGTTTTAGAGTGGGTAGGGGATGTGTAGATCAAGTGTTTACATTGAAGCATATATGTGAGCAGTATTTAGATAAAGGTAGGGAAGTTTTCATTGCATTTACGGATTTACAAAAAGCATATGATAGTGGATAGGGGAGCAATGTGCCAGATGTTGCAAGTACATGGAATAGGTGGTAAGTTATTAAATGCTGTAAAGAGTTTTTATGAGGATAGTGAGGCTCAGGTTAGGGTGTGTAGAAGAGAGGGAGAATACTTCCCGGTAAAGGTAGGTCTTAGATATGGATGTGTAATGTCACCATGGTTGTTTAATATATTTATAGATGGGGTTGTAAAAGAAGTAAATGCTAGGGTGTTTGGGAGAGGGGTGGGGTTAAATTATGGGGAATCAAATTCAAAATGGGAATTGACACAGTTACTTTTTGCTGATGATACTGTGCTTATGGGAGATTCTAAAGAAAAATTGCAAAGGTTAGTGGATGAGTTTGAGAATGTGTGTAAAGGTAGAAAGTTGAAAGTGAACATAGAAAAGAGTAAGGTGATGAGGGTATCAAATGATTTAGATAAAGAAAAATTGGATATCAAATTGGGGAGGAGGAGTATGGAAGAAGTGAATGTTTTCAGATACTTGGGAGTTGACGTGTCGGTGGATGGATTTATGAAGGATGAGGTTAATCATAGAATTGATGAGGGAAAAAAGGTGAGTGGTGCGTTGAGGTATATGTGGAGTCAAAAAACGTTATCTATGGAGGCAAAGAAGGGAATGTATGAAAGTATAGTAGTAACAACACTCTTATATGGATGTGAAGCTTGGGTGGTAAATGCAGCAGCGAGGAGACGGTTGGAGGCAGTGGAGATGTCCAGTCTAAGGGCAATGTGTGGTGTAAATATTATGCAGAAAATTCGGAGTGTGGAAATTAGGAGAAGGTGTGGAGTTAATAAAAGCATTAGTCAGAGGGAAGAAGAGGGGTTGTTGAGGTGGTTTGGTCATTTAGAGAGAATGGATCAAAGTAGAATGACATGGAAAGCATATAAATCTATAGGGGAAGGAACTAGGGGTAGGGGTCGTCCTTGAAAGGGTTGGAAAGAGGGGGTAAAGGAGGTTTTGTGGGAGAGGGGCTTGGACTTCCAGCAAGCATGCATGAGCATGTTAGATAGGAGTGAATGGAGACGAATGATACTTGGGACCTGACGATCTGTTGGAGTGTGAGCAGGGTAATATTTAGCGAAGGGATTCAGGGAAACCGGTTATTTTCATATAGTCGGACTTGAGTCCTGGAAATGGGAAGTACAATGCCTGCACTTTAAAGGAGGGGTTTGGGATATTGGCAGTTTGGAGGGATATGTTGTGTATCTTTATACGTATATGCTTCTAAACTGTTTAATTCTGAGCACCTCTGCAAAAACAGTGATAATGTGTGAGTGTGGTGAAAGTGTTGAATGATGATGAAAGTATTTTCTTTTTGGGGATTTCTTTCTTTTTTGGGTAACCCTGCCTCGGTGGGAGACGGCCGACTTGTTGAAAAAAAAAAAATATATATATATATATACAGTATATATATATATATATAATTTTTTTTTTTTTTTTTTTTTTTTTTCAACAAGTTGGTCGTCTCCCACCGAGGCAGGGTGATCCAAGAAAGAAAGAAAATCCCCAAAAAGAAAATACTTTCATCATCATTCAACACTTTCATCACACTCGCGCATTATCACTGTTTTTGCAGAGGTGCTCAGAATACAACAGTTTAGAAGCATATACGTATAAAGATACACAACATATCCCTCCAAACCGCCAATATCCCAAACCCCTCCTTTAAAGTGCAGGCATTGAACTTCCCATTTCCAGGACTCAAGTCCGACTATATGAAAATAACCGGTTTCCCTGAATCCCTTCACTAAATATTACCCTGCTCACACTCCAACAGATCGTCAGGTCCCAAGTACCATTCGTCTCCATTCACTCCTATCTAACACGCTCACGCACGCTTACTGGAAGTCCAAGCCCCTCGCCCACAAAACCTCCTTTACGCCCTCTCTCCAACCCTTTCGAGGACGACCCCTACCCCGCCTTCCTTCCCCTATAGATTTATATGCTTTCCATGTCATTCTACTTTGATCCATTCTCTCTAAATGACCAAACCACCTCAACAACCCCCTCTTCTGCCCTCTGACTAATACTTTTATTAACTCCACACCTTTTCCTAATTTCCACACTCCAAATTTTCTGCATAATATTTACACCACACATTGCCCTTAAACAGGACATCTCCACTGCCTCCAACCGTCTCTTCGCTGCTGCATTTACCACCCAAGCTTCACACCCATATAAGAGTGTTGGTACTTCTATACTTTCATACATTCCCTTCTTTGCCTCCATAGATAACGTTTTTTTGACTCCACATATACCTTAATACACCATTCGCCTTTTTTCTCTCATCAATTCTATGATTAACCTCATCCTTCATAAATCCATCCGCTGACACGTCAACTACCGTCCTGCCAAGTGAGTGTTAAACGAAAGCCTGTAATTGTTGTACATGATGGTAGGATTACTGGTGTCCTTTTTTCTGTCTCATGAACATGCAAAATTTCAGGTACGTCTTGCTACTTCTACTTACACTTAGGTCACACTACACGTACATGTACAAGCATATGTATACATACACCTCTGGGTTTTCTTCTATTTTCTTTCTAGTTCTTATTCTTCTTTATTTCTTCTTATCTCCATAGGGAAGTGGAACAGAATTCTTCCTCCGTAAGCCATGTGTGTTGTAAGACACGACTAAAATGCCGGGAGCAAGGGGCTAGTAACCCCTTCTCCTGTGTAAATTACTAAATTAAAAAAGTGAAATTTTAATTTTTCTTTTTGGGCCACCCTGCCTCTGTGGGATACGGCCGGTTTGTTGAAAGAAGAAAGAAGTATCTATAGGGGTGTTAATGTTGCAGTTTAAAAACTGTAGTGTAAAGCACCCTTCTGGCAAGACAGTGATGGAGTGAATGATGGTGAAAGTTTTTCTTTTTCGGGCCACCCTGCCTTGGTGGGAATCGGCCAGTGTGTTAATAAAAAAAAAATCTGTTAATCAAATGCAGATTGGTATTGGTATTTAGCTACTTACGTATTATTGTTTTTAGACTTTGGATGAGTGTGTAGCCATCGAACATCCGGACTGCTCTACAACTCATCTGTGGGTGCAAGTTCCCTTCTTTTGTGGTCACCATGCTGAGTGCTGGTAAGCTTTCCTCGAGTTCTCTAGGGAATGCCTTCTCTCTGCATTTGTTCCTTTGTAAATATACAGTACTTCGCTGCTAATTTGAAGTGTATTTAAAGGTTAGTTTATTTAACCCCATTTCTGGCAGTGCCTGTCATTCCTTATTTTTTCAACTGTATATGTTGTTTCTGATTATTTCATTCTGTTCATATTTTAACTTGCCAAAATGCACATTTATTTCTCCCCAGAACCATATTTCATAATGTAAACCAATTGTTCAAAGGTTCAGTAAGTCATGTTAGATTGAAAAATAAGCAACAGTTTAATAAACTGAAGATATTAGTTTCAGATATTTATGATAAAATTAACTGTAATTAAAATTGGCAAGTTAGTAGTGTCAAGTTTAGTACTAGATTTAATTTTTTTTATCTCATTCTTAAGTGTCTTTTTAACCCTTTCACTTTCGAGATCCCTGCTCACAAACTTGCTCTCGGTGTTAAAGAATTTAAAAAAAAAAATTCTTATGAAATGATAGAGAATCTTTTTCCGGTGGTAATGACAAAAAAAATACGAAGTTTGGTGGAAAACTTGTGGAATTACGCTCTCGTGAAGTTAGCTGTCTTGGCGATATACAGGTCCCCCTCAGCATTCGCGTTTTCAACTTTCGCGGGCTTCACACATTCGCGAATTCCCAACCGCCAAATTCCCAGCTGCCAAATCATATTTAAGTTTACCGCCACGAGTCCTTACTACCCTCCCTCCGACCCCTGCAACTGGCAGCCAGCCCTCCCACCACTGTGTGGTGAGTGTTTTGTTTGTTCATTATTTGCTATTAAACTACAGTATAAATAATGTAAACCCATCCATGACTGCATACTAGAATGGCTATTCGGACAGGTATTGGAAGGTGACATCATGTGTTTACTCTTGAACACAGCAAAGAATCAAACATTTCTGCTACTGCTAATAATAATAATAATAATATTAATATAATAATAATAATAATAATAATAATAATAATAATAAAAATAAATACGATAGAATTGAAGAAGGAAATTGTACAAAAATACGAGGGCTGAAGCAGTGGTGGAGGAAGTGGTTGACGCAGCGTCAGTGTGGCTTTGTTTATGCTGGAGTGAGTATTAGTCTCTGTGCTCTTCCAAACATTTCACAATAATTCATTGTATTTGGTGCTTGTAGATTGAGTGTGACTGGAGTGGTTGAGGCAGTGGTAGAGGCAGTGATAGAGGCAGTGGGTGAGGCAGTGGTAAAGGCAGTGGGTGAGGCAGTGGTAGAGGCAGTGATAGAGGCAGTGGGTGAGGCAGCATTTGAGGCATTGGGTGAGACAGTGGTAGAGGCAGTGATATTTACTAACATATATGTTATAAATAATAATAGTACATTATGAATAACATTTATTATTATTATTATTATAAATGTTATTAATATTAACATGTACTATTATTATTTATAACATACATGTATATGTTAGTAAATACCACTGCCTCACCCACTGCCTCTATCACTGCCTCTACCACTGCCTCACCCACTGCCTCACCCACTGCCTCTATCACTGCCTCTACCACTGCCTCTACCACTGCCTCACCCACTGCCTCACCCACTGCCTCACCCACTGCCTCACCCACTGCCTCACCCACTGCCTCACCCACTGCCTCTATCACTGCCTCTACCACTGCCTCAACCACTCCAGTCACACTCAATCTACAAGCACCAAATACAGTGAATTATTGTGAAATGTTTGGAAGAGCACAGAGACTAATACTCCAGCATAAACAAAGCCACACTGACACTGCGTCAACCACTTCCTCCACCACTGCTTCAGCCCTCGTATTTTTGTACAATTTCCTTCTTCAATTCTATCGTATTTATTATTATTATTATTATTATTATTATTATTATTATTATTATTATTATTATTATTATTATTATGCACCTGGAGAAGAGAGGAATGTAGAGGAGAGAGAGATTTTGGGAGATGTTAAGTGAATGTATAGGAGCCTTTGAACCAAGTGAGAGAGTAATTGTGGTAGGGGATCTGAATGCTATAAGTAGGAGAAACTTTTAGACAGGGTGTGGTAGGTAAGTTTGGGGTACCAGGTGTAAATGATAATGGGAGCCCTTTGATTGAACTTTGTATAGAAAGGGGTTTAGTTATAGGTAATACATATTTTAAGGAAAAGAGGATAAATAAGTATACAAGATATGATGTAGGGCGAAATGACAGTAGTTTGTTGGATTATGTATTGGTAGATAAAAGACTGTTGAGTAGACTTCAGGATGTACATGTTTATAGAGGGGCCACAGATATATCAGATCACTTTCTAGTTGTAGCTACACTGAGAGTAAAAGGTAGATGGGATACAAGGAGAATAGAAGCATCAGGGAAGAGAGAGGTGAAGGTTTATAAACTAAAAGAGGAGGCAGTTAGGGTAAGATATAAACAGTTATTGGAGGATAGATGGGCTAATGAGAGCATAGGCAATGGGGTCGAAGAGGTATGGGGTAGGTTTAAAAATGTAGTGTTAGAGTGTTCAGCAGAAGTTTGTGGTTACAGGAAAGTGGGTGCGGGAGGGAAGAGGAGCGATTGGTGGAATGATGATGTAAAGAGAGTAGTAAGGGAGAAAAAGTTAGCTTATGAGAAGTTTTTACAAAGTAGAAGTGATGCAAGGAGGGAAGAGTATATGGAGAAAAAGAGAGAGGTTAAGAGAGTGGTGAAGCAATGTAAAAAGAGAGCAAATGAGAGAGTGGGTGAGATGTTATCAACAAATTTTGTTGAAAATAAGAAAAAGTTTTGGAGTGAGATTAACAAGTTAAGGAAGCCTAGAGAACAAATGGATTTGTCAGTTAAAAATAGGAGAGGAGAGTTATTAAATGGAGAGTTAGAGGTATTGGGAAGATGGAGGGAATATTTTGAGGAATTGTTAAATGTTGATGAAGATAGGGAAGCTGTGATTTCGTGTATAGGGCAAGGAGGAATAACATCTTGTAGGAGTGAGGAAGAGCCAGTTGTGAGTGTGGGGGAAGTTCGTGAGGCAGTAGGTAAAATGAAAGGGGGTAAGGCAGCCGGGATTGATGGGATAAAGATAGAAATGTTAAAAGCAGGTGGGGATATAGTTTTGGAGTGGTTGGTGCAATTATTTAATAAATGTATGGAAGAGGGTAAGGTACCTAGGGATTGGCAGAGAGCATGCATAGTTTCTTTGTATAAAGGCAAAGGGGACAAAAGAGAGTGCAAAAATTATAGGGGGATAAGTCTGTTGAGTATACCTGGTAAAGTGTATGGTAGAGTTGTTATTGAAAGAATTAAGAGTAAGACGGAGAATAGGATAGCAGATGAACAAGAAGGCTTTAGGAAAGGTAGGGGGTGTGTGGACCAGGTGTTTACAGTGAAACATATAAGTGAACAGTATTTAGATAAGGCTAAAGAGGTCTTTGTGGCAATATATGGATTTGGAAAAGGCGTATGACAGGGTGGATAGGGGGGCAATGTGGCAGATGTTGCAGGTGTATGGTGTAGGAGGTAGGTTACTGAAAGCAGTGAAGAGTTTTTACGAGGATAGTGAGGTTCAAGTTAGAGTATGTAGGAAAGAGGAAAATTATTTCCCAGTAAATGTAGACCTTAGACAAGGATGTGTGATGTCACCGTGATTGTTTAATATATTTATAGATGGGGTTGTAAGAGAAGTAAATGCGAGGGTCTTGGCAAGAGGCGTGGAGTTAAAAGATAAAGAATCACACATAAAGTGGGAGTTGTCACAGTTGCTCTTTGCTGATGACACTGAGCTCTTGGGAGATTCTGAAGAGAAGTTGCAGAGATTGGTGGATGAATTTGGTAGGGTGTGCAAAAGAAGAAAATTAAAAGTGAATACAGGAAAGAGTAAGGTTATGAGGATAACAAAAAGATTAGGTGATGAAAGATTGGATGTAAGATTGGAGGGAGAGAGTATGGAGGAGGTGAATGTATTCAGATATTTGGGAGTGGATGTGTCAGCAGATGGGTCTATGAAAGATGAGGTGAATCATAGAATTGATGAGGGGAAAAGGGTGAGTGGTGCACTTAGGAGTCTGTGGAGACAAAGAACTTTGTCCTTGGAGGCAAAGAGGGGAATGTATGAGAGTATGGTTTTATCAACGCTCTTATATGGGTGTGAAGCATGGGTGATGAATGTTGCAGCGAGGAGAAGGCTGGAGGCAGTGGAAATGTCATGTCTGAGGGCAATGTGTGGTGTGAATATAATGCAGAGAATTCGTAGTTTGGAAGTTAGGAGGAGGTGCGGGATTACCAAAACTGTTGTCCAGAGGGCTGAGGAAGGGTTGTTGAGGTGGTTCGGACATGTAGAGAGAATGGAGCGAAACAGAATGACTTCAAGAGTGTATCAGTCTGTAGTGGAAGGAAGGCGGGGTAGGGGTCGGCCTAGGAAAGGTTGGAGGGAGGGGGTAAAGGAGGTTTTGTGTGCGAGGGGCTTGGACTTCCAGCAGGCATGCGTGAGCGTGTTTGATAGGAGTGAATGGAGACAAATGGTTTTTAATACTTGACGTGCTGTTGGAGTGTGAGCAAAGTAACATTTATGAAGGGATTCAGGGAAACCGGCAGGCCGGACTTGAGTCCTGGAGATGGGAAGTACAGTGCCTGCACTCTGAAGGAGGGGTGTTAATGTTGCAGTTTAAAAACTGTAGTGTAAAGCACCCTTCTGGCAAGACAGTGATGGAGTGAATGATGGTGAAAGTTTTTCTTTTTTGGGCCACCCTGCCTTGGTGGGAATCGGCCAGTGTGATAATAAATAAAATAAAATAATTATTATTATCATTATTATTATTATTATTATTATTATTAGCAGTAGCAGAAATGTTTGATTCTTTGCTGTGTTCAAGAGTAAACACATGATGTCACCTTCCAATACCTGTCCGAATAGCCATTCTAATATGCAGTCATGGATGGGTTTACATTATTTATACTGTAGTTTAATAGCAAATAATGAACAAACAAAACACTCACCACACAGTGGTGGGAGGGCTGGCTGCCAGTTGTGGGGGGTCGGAGGGAGGGTAGTAGGGACTTGCAGTGGTATTTAATAACATACATGTTGTTAAGGCATAACGCATGTGTATTTACGTAGTACAATTTATGACGTTTTCATGTATTTTATGATTGTTCATGGTTCAACAAGTTAAGTAAGCAGTATTGTATTATATTTCCCTACAATATATTGGGGCACCAAACATTCACGGTTTTTCAATATTCGCGAGGCTCTTGATCCCCTAACCCTCGTGAATGTTGAGGGAGACCTGTATACGCATCAGCGATTTCGCCCACTTTGATCCCTATTTTCGGCCAATTCCATTGTTCCAGTCAACCAAACTCATAGCTATTTCACTAGAACTCCATATGTTCTATTAACTGAGTACAAGAAACTGCCCATTTACAGATTTCAGCTACCCTATAAAGTGGTCAGATTGACAATTTGGCCAATTTCACACAAATTTCAAAAGATGCCAATTTCAAAATATGGTCCAGAATAAACAGTGCAGATATTTCTGGTACTAAAATAACATTTTCTCTGTTCATTAGTCACATCTCCAGGCCCCTCGTTTATTACTCATGCTTTTCATTTTGAATTTTTATTACTGCAGACTACTGCATTATTGTAATAATTGTATAAATAATGTCAACCCATTCGTGACTGCGTATTAGACTGTCCAGTTGGACACGTATTGGATGGTGAAGTCATTTGTTTACTCTTGAACATTGGTGAAAATCGAACATTTCTGCTACTTTGAGCTCACTTTCAAGGTACTTTTCATCATGAAACCAATCAAAATCATCTCTCTTTCTGAAATATATCTTCCATTCTATCAGATAAAACCAAGAAAATGAGAATACAACCATAAATACCATACGAAAATACACCTCAAAGTCGGCGTTTTAAACCAAAAACACGGTTGGAGTTTTTTTTTTTTCTCATGCACTGCGTGCTGTAAGATTTTTTTTGTACTGTGGATACTAACCACACAGACCCATTCTCTCACATGTAGATCTACCAGCTTTCTGCCACTAGATCTGAAGCCACTAGAATTTTGGCGTAATACTACGGCACCAACACTGGCTTGTAAGCCATAGTACTACAGCACTGACAGTGAAAGGGTTAAACTAAAATTTAAAAGACAAATGCAAGGTTCTGATGATTTTTTTTTTTTTGTAATGAATTGATTAAAAGTCACTATATATGTTCTGAGATTTGTGTTAGTCAGTTTCATACATCAGAATTTGTGAACATTTGTGTTTATTTCCCAGAAAAATGTAGAGAAAGTCGCTAAAAATCACTTCTTGAGACTACCACAAATTATTATCTTCAGGTTGAGGGATTTAATACTGACAGTTGATGGGTAAAACATTTTATTCTTGGAATGATAACATTTACAGGTAAAAATATTTTACCTTGGCTACTGATTAAACTCTAGGTCTTTCAGACATTGCATGAATTGTAATTAAGACTTGGGAATAATGAAGAATACGGTAATGTATGTGGAATTATTCACAACTCACATAAGCATTGATGTAGATATGGACAATTGAGAGGAGTTGCCATTGTAATGGTTAGTAATGACTTAATTAATATTACATAGTATGTACATGTATTTTTTATTAATCTCAGGAGCTGTGTTATACAGTATGTGTTTGATGAAAACACAACTTCCCAAATCTAAAAGAACATCAGTGATGTTGCTTTAGATTTGGATTCTCTGTCCATAATGGCAGGCTACAGAATGAAGGGTATGTGTATACACCTTACCTCAAACAACATGGGGCTCAGTGGAGCTTAGTATGAAATTCAAAACTTGGTACCTCACACTATCTGTGGAGTTTACAGTTCAAAGTTATAACAGTTATTCTTATAACATTAGAATTGCAAGGACTTATAATAATAAATGTAATTAGATATAGTTAAAACATTAGAATTATAGGGACTTACAATAATCTTTCTCTTTCAACACACTGGCCGTATCCCTGTATACCGGAAACCTTGCATGTTTATGAGACGAAAAATGGACACCAGCAATACTACCATCATGTAAAACAATTACAGGCTTTTGTTTTACACTCACTTGGCAGAACGGTAGTACGTACCTCCCTGGTTTCCCGTAGGAAACCAGATTAAAATGCTTTCTTTATAGGCTGCTTATTTTGAAGCTAACTAAAAGGGTCTAGTTATCTCTCTTTAGTAAATGACCAAAACACAAGGGTTCTTTGTATATATAACTTGTTATTTAATATTTTTCATTAGAAACTATCCAGTGTAATTACTGTATTTTCCTAGGGTTCCAGGATCTGGCTGGGCTCTTGATCAAGCCAAGAATAACCTACTTCACAGTTATTTTCTGGTTGGGGTTACTGAGGAAATTGCAGATTTTGTAGCCATGCTCGAATACTCACTGCCACGATTTTTCAGAGGTGCTTACGACCTCTATCTCTCAGGTAAGTATCTGGGAATATAAATGTATGTAAAACATTTTGAATTACATGGGATATATTTATAATAAGGTGATATGAAGGGAGATAAGGGTAAAATATGGCAAATTTTTAAGATGGCATAATTTATGTATATCGTATTTTTAAGTGAAAAAAGCTAAATGGGTAGCAAAATTTTCAGAAATGGGATTAGGTCATGTGTACCTGAAAACATTAGAACTAAAGAAGGAGTAGCAGTAATGTTGAAAGAGAATACAGGTCTCCCTCAACATTCACGAGGGTTAGGGGATCAAGAGCCTCGCGAATGTTGAAAAACCATGAATGTTTGGTGCCCCAATATATTGTAGGGAAATATATTACAATACTGCTTCCTTAACTTGTTGAACCATGAATAATCATAAAATACATGAAAACGTCGTAAATTGTACTAAATATATACATGTTATGCTTTAATAACGTATGTTATTTAATAACATGTATGTTAATAACATGTATGTTATTAAATACTACAGACTCCACCACTGCCTCCACCACTGCCTCCACCACTGCGAGTCCCTACTATCCTCCCTCCGACCCCCGCAACTGGCAGCCAGCCCTCCCACCACTCAGTGTGGTGAGTGTTTTGCTTGTTCATTATTTGCTATTAAACTACAGTATAAATAATGTAAACCCATTCATGACTGCATATTGGAGTGGCTATTAGGAAAGGTATTAGACGGTGACATCATGTGTTTACTCTTGAACACTGCAAAGAATCGAACATTTCTGCTATTGCTAATAATAACAATAGTAATAATAATAATGATAATAACAATAGTAATAATAATAATAATAATAATAATAAATACGATATAATTGAAGAAGGAAATTGTACAAAAATACGAGGGAGTGGTTGACACATCGTCAGTGTGACTTTGTTTATGCTGGAGTGAACATTAGTCTCCCTGCTCTTCCAAGCATTTCACAATAATTCAGCAATTATTATTTATAACATATATGTTATAAATAATAATAGTACATGTTGTTATTAATAACATGTATTATTATTAACATGTATGTATTTAATAACATATATGCTATAAATAATAATAGTACAGTACATATTATTAATAACATGTATTATTATTAACATGTATGTTATTAAATACCATTGCCTCAATCACTGCCTCTACCACTCCAGTCACACTCAATCTACAAGCACCAAACACAATGAATTATTGTGAAATGTTTGGAAGAGCAGGGAGACTAATGTTCACTCCAGCATAAACAAAGTCACACTGACGATGTGTCAACCACTCCCTCATATTTTTGTACAATTTCCTTTTTCAATTATATTATATTTATTATTATTATTATTATTATTACTATTACTATTGTTATTATTAGCTGTAGCAGAAATGTTTAATTCTTTGCAGTGTTCAAGAGTAAACACATGATGTCACCGTCTAATACCTTTCCTAATAGCCATTCCAATATGCAGTCATGAATGGGTTTACATTATTTATACTGTAGTTTAATAGCAAATAATGAACAAACAAAACACTCACCACACCGAGTGGTGGGAGGGCTGGCTGCCAGTTGCGGGGGTCGGAGGGAGGGTAGTAGGGACTCACAGGTGGCGGGAAACTTAAATATGATTTGGCGGCTGGGAATTTGGCGGTTGGGAATTCGCGAATGTGTGAAGCCCGTGAAAGTTGAAAACGTGAATGTTGAGGGAGACCTGTATAAATGTATAAATTCAAAGATTATGAGATTAAAATAAGGGTGAGATGTAAAAAGTGGGTTATACTAAGTGTTTATGTACCTCAGGAAGCAGCTCAGATGAAAATTTACACACACACATAAGCTATTAAATCTCTGCACCAAATTCACCTTAAACCAGCAAATATTAGAGCCTGCAAGACTAGAAAATATACTGGACTTCATCTTCACTAACAACGATGCTCTGATACTTAATATAACCGTATCAAAGACAATACACTCAGACCACAACATAATAGAGGTACAGACGTGTATGCACAGGGCTCCTAACCAGCAAAATGTGATCAGTCATGAAGGTGTCTTCACAAAATTCAATTTCAGTAACAAACATACAATGGGAACAAGTCAACCATGTTCTAAATGAAACAAGCTGGTAAGATATCCTAAACAACATAGATCTGAACCTAAGATATCCTAAACAACATAGATCTGAACCTTTGCCTAGAAAAAATAAACTGGTTCTTGAGATCTGCTCAAGGCACATCCCATTAAGAAAAAGAAAGATGTTCCCTATACAGATGAAGGCGAAGAGTCACAGAGTTGCTGAGAGGGGCCAATACAGTGGAATCTCTACTTACGAGTTTAGTCTGTTCTGTGACCTTGCTCGCATCTCGATTTGCTTGTTTGTTGAGTCAATTTTCCTCATTTAAATTAATTGAAATGGAATTAATCCGTTGCAGTGGAATTCCAGGCATGACAAAATAGTTCGGTATTTCTCTAATATCAACTCTACAGCTTATTTATCTACCAAAATTCGTCTAATGTGACATAATATAAATAACATAGAAACCTGATATAAACTCTAGAATGAATAAAATGTCATTATGTGTCAGGTGGAGGCGGCCATAACTGCTCCTGCATTGTTGTGGTATTCACTGCCATCTAGTGACGGCCTGTCAAAGCCGTCTATTATTATAATTGTAGTACATTATTATTTTTTTTTTTTTTTTTTTTTTTTTTTCAACAAGTCGGCCGTCTCCCACCGAGGCAGGGTGACCCAAAAAAGAAAGAAAATCCCCAAAAAGAAAATACTTTCATCATCATTCAACACTTTCACCACACTCGCACATTATCACTGTTTTTGCAGAGGTGCTCAGAATACAACAGTCTAGAAGCATAAACATATAAAGATACACAACATATCCCTCCAAACTGCCAATATCCCAAACCCCTCCTTTAAAGTGCAGGCATTGTACTTCCCATTTCCAGGACTCAAGTCCGACTATATGAAAATAACCGGTTTCCCTGAATCCCTTCACTAAATATTACCCTGCTCACACTCCAACAGATCGTCAGGTCCCAAGTACCATTCGTCTCCATTCACTCCTATCTAACACGCTCACGCACGCTTGCTGGAAGTCCAAGCCCCTTACCCACAAAACCTCCTTTACCCCCTCTCTCCAACCCTTTCGAGGACGACCCCTACCCCGCCTTCCTTCCCCTATAGATTTATATGCTTTCCATGTCATTCTACTGTGATCCATTCTCTCTAAATGACCAAACCACCTCAACAACCCCTCTTCTGCCCTCTGACTAATACTTTTATTAACTCCACACCTTCTCCTAATTTCCACACTCCGAATTTTCTGCATAATATTTACACCACACATTGCCCTTAAACAGGACATCTCCGCTGCCTCCAACCGTCTCCTCGCTGCTGCATTTACCACCCAAGCTTCACACCCATATAAGAGTGTTGGTACTACTATACTTTCATACATTCCCTTCTTTGCCTCCATAGATAACGTTTTTTGACTCCACATATACCTCAACGCACCACTCACCTTTTTTCCCTCATCAATTCTATGATTAACCTCATCCTTCATAAATCCATCCGCCGACACGTCAACTCCCAAGTATCTGAAAACATTCACTTCTTCCATACTCCTCCTCCCCAATTTGATATCCAATTTTTCTTTATCTAAATCATTTGACACCCTCATCACCTTACTCTTTTCTATGTTCACTTTCAACTTTCTACCTTTACACACATTCCCAAACTCATCCACTAACCTTTGCAATTTTTCTTTAGAATCTCCCATAAGCACAGTATCATCAGCAAAAAGTAACTGTGTCAATTCCCATTTTGAATTTGATTCCCCATAATTTAATCCCACCCCTCTCCCAAACACCCTAGCAATTACTTCCTTTACAACCCCATCTATAAATATATTAAACAACCATGGTGACATTACACATCCCTGTCTAAGACCTACTTTTACCGGGAAGTAGTCTCCCTCTCTTCTACACACCCTAACCTGAGCCTCACTATCCTCATAAAAACTCTTTACAGCATTTAATAACTTACCACCTATTCCATATACTTGCAACATCTGCCACATTGCTCCTCTATCCACTCTATCATATGCCTTTTCTAAATCCATAAATGCAATAAAAACTTCCCTATCTTTATCTAAATACTGTTCACATATATGCTTCAATGTAAACACCTGATCTACACATCCCCTACCCACTCTAAAACCTCCTTGCTCATCCGCAATCCTACATTCTGTCTTACCTCTAATTCTTTCAATTATAACCCTACCGTACACTTTTCCTGGTATACTCAGTAAGCTTATTCCTCTATAATTTTTACAGTCTCTTTTGTCCCCTTTCCCTTTATATAAAGGGACTATACATGCTCTCTGCCAATCCCTAGGTACCTTCCCCTCTTTCATACATTTATTAAACAAAAGTACCAACCACTCCAACACTATATCCCCCCCTGCTTTTAACATTTCTGTCATGATCCCATCAGTTCCAGCTGCTTTACCCCCTTTCATTTTACGTAATGCCTCACGTACCTCCCCCACACTTACATTCTGCTCTTCTTCACTCCTAAAAGATGGTATACCTATTATTATGTGTATTAGTTTTATTATTATTATTATTATTATTATTATTATTATTATTAATTAGTACGTACATATTCTTATAATAATACAGTGGACCCTCGACCAACGATATTAATCCGTTCCAGAGAGCTTGTCCTTAGCCGAATTTATCATTAGCCGAATTAATTTTACCCATAAGAAGTAATGGAAATCCAATTAATCCATTCCAGACAGCCAAAATTATTAAAAAAAAAAATTCATGAAATATACATTTCCCTACAAAGAAAACAATGAGACATGCACAATAGCTACATAAATAAATGCTAAAATGACACTTACCTTTATTGAAGAGTATTGATGAGTGATGAGACACTTTTTCTTGAACACACTGGGATTTTCAGAGTGATACATGAGTAAAGGCTTCACTTTGCAATCCCCACTAGCATTACAACACAACATGAGAGTTAGCATGTCTTTTATAGGCTTGTGTCCTGGGAGGGCCTTTTCCTCCTGAGTAATGTAGGTCCTGTTTGGCATTTTCTTCCAGAACAGGCTTGTTTCATTACAATGGAACACTTGTTGGGGTTAGAATTTTTCAGTTTCGCCACGCCTTATCACACTGTGTATGCTACTACGATTCTTAAATCTCTCAAACCAACCTTTGCTGGCCTTAAATTCACCAATATGAGCACTAGTTCCAGGCATTTTTTCCTGTTCACCTGGGTGTTAGTTGACTGGTGTGGGTCACATCCTGGGGAACAAGATTAAAGACCCAAGTGGAAATAAGTTAGTCCTCGATGACGCACTCACTCTCTTGGGTTATCCTGGATGGCTAACCCTCTGGGGTTAATTGTTCCTCAGTAATTGCTTCTCGTTAAGCCACACCTACAACACACACTTCACATCTTCGAGTAGTACACCTGACGGTGGTGCAGCAGCAGCTGATGGTGGTGCAGCAATAGCAGCAGCTGACAGTGGTACAGCAGCAGCTGACTGTGGTATAGCAGCAGCTGACGGTGGTATAGCAGCAGCTGATGGTGGTACAGCAGCAGCTGACGGTGGTACAGCAGCAGCTGATGGTGGTACATTAGCAGCCGACAGTGGTGCAGCAACAGCAGCAGCTGGCCATGGCACAGCAGCAGCTGACAGTGGTACAGCAGCAGCTGACGGTGGTGCAGCAACAGCTGACCATGGTACGATAGTATTTTGATAGTATTTCTCACCCTTTTTACCACAGGGTTGGCACTAGAAGCTTTCTTTGGGCCCATGGTGGCTTATTTAGCAGTTACAAGCACTAAAAATAATGGAATAATACAAAACATATCGCATGTATGCATGAAACTCTCCGCCATGGCTTGTAAACATTGGCACACTAGCTGAAGACAGGGCAGCTGAAGTGCTCAGGCTGGACGGCGGAAGACGGACGCATTCGGGACGAATGTCCTTACCTGAGTGTTTCATCGTTGTTGAGCCAATATTTTTATGTAGAAACGCATCGTTAGGTGATTTTATCGTTAGATGATGCCAGTGTTTGTTGAGGGTCCACTGTACTCATGCTTGCCATTTGGAATTTTTATTCACACAAAAGATAGAAGATTTACTGTTATGCACACTACTGCATTATTGTAATAATTGTATAAATAATGTCAACCCATTCGTGATTGCGTATTGGAATGGTCAGTCAGGCAGGTATGGGATGGTGACATCATTTGTTTACTCTTGAACATCACCAAAGAATCGAACATTTCTGCTACTTTGAGCTCAATTTCAAGGTAGTTTTCATTGTGAAACCAATCAAAATCATATCTATATCTTTAATATATCTTCCATTCTATCAAATGAGACCAAAAAAGTGAGAATACAACCAAAAAAACCATATGAGAATATACTAAGGGGCGGCTAATGGCTGAGAAGCGAACTCTGTTATTTATTGTCCGATTTCTTTCAATTTTGGTGTACTTTAAGAAGCATCTCTCCATCATACATTGCCCAAGTTTCAATAAGATAGTCCAACAAAGAACTGAGATCCAGTTCCCTAGATCAAGAGCAAGAGCCCCTCACCAGCGTCAAGGAACCTCCCTTGAGGCCCACTCGCATCTTGAAATTTTACTCGCATCTGGAAGCATAAAATCGACCTACCAACTGCTCATATCTTGAAAAACTTGCACGTTGGGGCACTCGTAAGTACAGGCTCCACTGTATATCTGATATACGAAGGGAGGCATTGGTTAATGAAATTGCAATATCGAACTTAAACTGAAGGAATCTTACAGGAGACAAGAATCACAGGAAGAACTAAAAGCCAAAAGGAAATTGAAATAACCCAAAATACTTCTTTTATGCCAAATCTAAGGGAAAAGCAACATCCAGCATTGGGCCCTTGCTTAGGCAAGATGGGACACACACAGATGACTGTCAAGAAATGAGTGAGATACGAAGGTCCCAATACGACTCAGTGTTCAACAAGCCACTGCCCAGACTAAAGGCCAATAATCCAAATGATTTCTTTGTGAACGATACCCAAAATTTGGTCATCTCAAAAATCTTGGATATTACCTAACACCGCAAGACTTTGAAAAGGCAATAAATGACATGCCCATGCACTCTGCCCCAGGCCCAGACTCGTGGAACTCCGTGTTCATCAAGAACAGCAAGAAGCCCCTGTTGCGTGCCTTCACCATTCTATGGAGAGGGAGCATAGAGACAGTGGTCATCCCACACTCACTAAAAACAACAGACATAGCCCCACTCTACAAAGGTGGCAGTAAACCAGTTGCAAAGAAATACAGACCAGTAGCACTAACATCCCATATCATAAAAATCTTTGAAAGGGTTCTAAGAAGTAAGATCGCCAACCACCTAGATACCCATCAGTTACACAACCCAAGGCAACACAGGTTTAGAGCAGGTCGCTCCTGCCTGTCCCAACTACTGGATCACTATGACAAGGTCCTGGATGCTGTAAAGGATAAACAGAATACGGATGTAGTATACACAGACTTTGCAAAAGCTTTCGACAAGTGTGACCATGGTGTAATAGCACACAAAATGCGTGATGATGAAAAGTTGGTAGATGGATCTACAACTTCCGGACAAGTAGAACACAAAGAGTAATAGTAAACAGAGTAAAGTCTGAGGCAGCTACTGTGAAAAGCTCTGTTCCACAGGGCACAGTACTCTCTCCCATTCTATTCCTCATCCTCATATCTGACAGACAGAGAGATGTAAGCCGTAGCCCTGTGTCTGCCTTTGCTGATGACACCTGGATTGCCATGACAGTGACTTCCATTGAAGACACTGCAAGACTCCAAGCGGACATAAACCAAATCTTCAAATGGGCCACTCGGAACAATTTGAAGTTCAATGAGGAGAAATTTCAACTACTCAGATATGGAGAACTTGAGGAAATTAAACCTGTATCAGGGTATATGACAAATTCTAACCATACAATAGAGTGAAAAAGTAATACGAAGGACTTGGGAGTGATAATGTCAGAGGATCTCGCCTTCAAAGACCACAACAATGTATCTACCGCATCTGCTAGAAAAATAATAGGATGAATTATGAGAACCTTCAAAACTATGGATGCCAAGCCCATGATTCTCTTCAAATCGCTTGTTCTCTCTAGGCTGGAATACTGCTGTACACTAACTGCTCCCTTCAAGGCAGGGGAAATTGCTGACCTGGAGATTGTACAAAGAACTTTCACTGCACACATAAGTATGATAAGGCATCTAAATTACTGGGAACGGTTGAAGGCCCTTGATCTGTATTCTGTATTCCCTAAAGTCAGTGCCTGACCAACCGGGCTATGGTTTGTACATCAGTTTGCATGTGGCCAGCAGCAACAGCTTGGTTGATCAGACCCTGATCCACCACGAGGCCTGGTCTCAGACCGAGCTGCTGGGGCGTTGATCCCCAGAACCCTCTCCAGGTAAATGACTCATTTAGGGAAACCAATTAGTATCTGGATTTGAGTTCTGGAGGTGAGAAGTAGTGTCTGCACTCTGAGGGCTGAGTGGGAACACTGTAGATCAGGGGTCATTTGAATGGGATGTCTGTGTGTTTCTGGCAAGACAGCTGTTGAATGAATGATGGTAAATTTATTTCCATTTTTTTATGGGAAAATGGACCATGTGTTAAAAAAATGAGATGTGTATTTGTTGTAGGTTTCTCACCTTTCTTTATAGGTTCCAAGTCTCATCTAAGAAAAACTGTTAAGAAAATCCAACCTTCTGAAGAAACTATAGCAAAACTTCAAAATACTAAGGTAAGATAGATTATGGTATTGCATTTTACACAGTAAAATATTTTTTCTTTTCATAAGAACATAACATAAGAAAGAAGGAACACTGCAACAGGCCTACTGACCCATGCAGAGCAGGTCCATGTCCCCCCCCTGGATTAGACCAATGACCCACCCCCTGGATTATCCCAATGACCCACCCAGTCTGGTCATCCCCACTCAAGGATGGAGCACTGTACCAGACCCAGCAGCACAAGCTAGTCAGGTCCAACTCACACCCGCTCATGTATTTATCTAACCTATTTTTAAAACTACACAATGTTTTAGCCTCAATAACTGTACTCGGGAGCTTGTTCCACTCATCCACAACTCTATTACCAAACCAGTGCTTTCCTATATAATTCCTGAATCTGAATTTTTCCAACTTGAAGCCGTTGCTGCGAGTCCTGTCTTGGCTGGAAATTTTCAGCACACTATTTACATTCCCTTCATTTATTCCTGTTTTCCATTTATACACCTCGATCATATCTCCCCTAATTCTATGCCTTTCGAAAGAGTGCAGATTCAGGGCCTTCAGTCTATCCTCATAGGGAAGATTTCTGATACATGGGATCATCTTCGTCATCCTCCTTTGTACGTTTTCCAGAGCATTTATGTCCATTCTGTAATACGGTGACCAGAACTGAGCAGCATAGCCTAAATGAGGCCTAACCAAGGATATATGGAGTTGAAGAACAACCTGAGGACTTCTATTATTTATACTTCTAGATATGAAGCCAAGAATTCTGTTAGCTTTATTGCAAACACTAATGCACTGTTGTCTTGGTTTTAGGTTACTGCTAACCAGAACTCCTAAATCCTTTTTGCAATCGGTAGTATTAAGATCTACATTATTTAGTTTATATGTGGCATGGTTATTTTCCTGTCCAACATTTAGAACTTTGCATTTGTCAATATTATGATTGTATTGATCTGTTATCTGTGAAAAAAAATTCTTATAGATACATGGCAACATTTAATCTCCCACATGTGCTTCCTTAACCTGCCTACCATGACCATTTGGAGAAAATAATTTCTTGTACAAGAGGAATGTGTCAGTGTATATTGATACCAATACATTTATATGGGTGTGAAGCATAGGTTTTAACAGTTGCAGTGAGGAGGAGGAGGAGGTTGTATGAAGTGGAGGTGCTGTGTCTGAGGGCAATGTGTGGTGTGAATATTATGCAGAGAATTTATAGCTTGTAGATTAAAAGGTGCAGGTTACTAAAAGTATTATCCAGAGGGCTGAGGAGGGGTTATGGAGGTCGTTTGGACATTTAACCCTTAAATGGTCCAAACATATATATACGTTTTTTCAGCATCTGAAAGTATGTAAAAAAATGTAGATCTTTTTTGTTTTACATTTGAAAATGTGTAAAAAAAACTTTTATCTACATTTTTTTTTGTTATATTTGAAAATATGTAAAAAAAAAAGTAGATCTACTTTTGTAGCACTACGAATTTGAGCGTCGATCTGTTTGGACCGTTTAAGGGTTAAAGAGGATGGAGTAAAATAGGATGACTTGGGTGTATAATTCTGTTGTGGAGGGAAGGCAGGGTAGGGGTCATCCTAGCAGTTGTTGGAGGGAGAGAGTTCAGGAGGTTTTGTTTGCAAGGGGCTTGGACATCCAACAGGCATGTGTTAGCTTGTTAGAAGAAGTGAGTGGATGCATGTGGCTTTTATGACTTGATGTACTGTTGGAGTGTGAAAAAGGTACTATGAGTGGACTCGCAGAAATCAGTTGGCCGAACTTGAGTTTTCAAAGTGGAAGGTACAGTGCCTGCTCTGGAGGAGGGGTGGGGACAGTACAGTTTGGAGAGGCATCAGAACTGTAATGTCAGCGATTCTCTGGGAAGACGGTGATGGAATGAATAATGGTGAAAATGCTTTTTCTTCTTTTTTGGATCACCCTACTTCAGTGGGAGATGGCTGATGTGTTAAAAAAGTAAATCAGCAATTCATCAGTATTCACTCACTAAGATGGTCTGTAAGGTAAGATCTTCAATTGTGTTTATGTACTTTCACTTCCTCTTTGTTTTTTTTTTTTTTTAACAAGTCGGCCGTCTCCCACCGAGGCAGGGTGACCCAAAAAGAAAGAAAATCCCCAAAAAGAAAATACTTTCATCATCATTCAACACTTTCACCTCACACATAATCACTGTTTTTGCAGAAGTGCTCAGAATACAACATTTTATAATCATATACGTACGTACAAAGATACACAACATATCCCTCCAAATTGCCAATATTCCAAACTTCTTGTTTTATAATAAATAATGATGTGTACTGTGATTTCAGGTTTGGAGGTTGGAAAATGAATTTTACAACTTCGCATTAGATCATTTCCATTTTTTACGGAAGAAGACACTAATAGAGACTGAAGGTACTGGACGTTTGATGGACAGAGGACAGAAGTTTGCGTATGAGAAAATTAAACCCAGAAAAAGCTAGGGTACATTATAAGGTAAAATTTTACTAATGAAGCATTTAAGGTAATTGTTTTCAGTCTTTTTCTTTGTAATCAACCAATAATTACATGCAATACACTGAAGTGCCTATATCATTATTTAATAACAGTTCAGACCTTTATTTTTTCATTAGCTACAGTGTGAGAAGCAAGTTCTTGTGTATAGTACTGTATAGTACTTTACAGCAGTCTTGCACTTAATATTGAGACAGTACAATGATGATATGCATGTTGTCTCAATATTAATTTTGTCTTTCCTCTTTCTTGAGCTAAGCTATTCTCAGGATTTTGATATTGTCTCAATAATATTTTTTGTCTTTCCTCTTTCTTGAGCAAAGTTTTTCTCAGAGTTTTATTATAATATTTTGACAAGTATTATTTTTGTATGTTTTCTATTGAGTATAATATATTTTGGAGGTGCAGTAAAGATTTATTTTCTTCATATACTGCTTACTATTTTTCAGGCATGATTCCATATATAACCTTTATTTCCACATTCAGTTGCACCAAGTGCAAACATATATGTAAATAAAATAGCACTGTAATAATTTCTGTTTATTTATTAAATGTTTTAAAGTTGTTGAAGAATTGCTGATTGTCTCTTTGATAGGATATCAGTATATATGCATTATATATATTGTTTGACTTCTTTGTATCCACAGATAAGAATGTAAAACTGGTATGATAGTATTATGTAGGATTTTGCACAGTTTCTGCACAGTTGAGAATTATAGTATTATATAGTATTTTGCACAGTTTGTATAGTTGGGTAATACTGGGACATTTTTATATATTGCACATGAGTTATTAGTAAAATATTTGTGATGGTGTGCTTCAATGCTATGTATCTTTAAGAAGGTCAGTTTGTGAGCAAGAAGTTATCCAATGCAAATTTTATATTATCTGTTTTATATTCCAAATATTCTTGGAAAGAATTTCCCAGTTCCTTTGCTATGCATATAATACCTTTAAGTGTTTATGCTTATATCATGGTCTATAACAGAAGTCACCAGCCTGCAATCCTTGGGCTACATGCAGACCTTTAACAGATTTTGCATGACTCAAAATGTTTCAGATTTAACTGATCTGTAGACTGCACTACAAGGTTAATTTTGAATCAGGATTTATATCCAAAGATCAGGATTGTCAGTAATTAAGTTTGTATTTATATTTATTAGAATACTGACTATATTAAAATTGTGATTAGTTTTCACTCTGCATCACTTTGTTTTTGAAGTATGAGACCTTTAGAAATTATTATGACCCAGTTGAACAAAAGAAGGTTGGTGACCCCTAACCTGTAATATTTGACTAATTGGATTTATACACATATCAGATTAAAGTGGTAAAAGGTTTACTGTTTTCCCAAATTTCTTGTAAACACAAGCTGATATTTAGTGAAGCTACTCCATTAATGATGCCAATAACTAATAAAGAATACAGTACATCCAGTCACCTGAGGAAGGAAAGGAGGGAGGCAACATTAGTGCAGCAAAAGTACCTAATTAATCTAATTTCATACTGTATTAATGTACCCTTCCAGTAATGCATTACTGATTAAAGTATGAACTTACACGGGTCCTCACAGATAGCTTTTAAATACTACAGTACCTTATTCTTTACGAAAAGTGTATGAAAGATATACAAGTATTCCCAACAGCGTGCATGTTTTAATACACCAGCCCTCTCATTCACTTGTTCACACACTGTTGCCCTAAGAAGTAGGTTTTTCAACACTTGAGTCATCTCCACAGCTCTATTTTTATGGTAAGCAGAAAGAAAAAGTTTTGGAGTGAGATTAACAAGTTAAGAAAGCCTAGAGAACAAATGGATTTGTCAGTTAAAAATAGGAGAGGAGAGTTATTAAATGGAGGGTTAGAGGTATTGGGAAGATGGAGGGAATATTTTGAGGAACTGTTAACCCTTTCAGGGTCCGTCCCGTAGATCTACGGCTTTACGGTGAGTGTCCAAATTGTAGATCTACGCCAAAATTCTAGTGCCGTCAAATTTAGCGCAAAAGCGCTCATAGGCCTACATGTGAGAGAATGGGTCTGCGCCATGGGTGTGCGCTGTAAACAAAAAATCTAGGCACCTGCATAGCATTGTGGGAACGCCGGCTCAGTCACCCTTGTTCACCATGCCTCGTCGCAAGTCAGCTCTCACTCCCCGGAAAATTGGGACTCTCCTCTTCCTGTCTGATAGTTCTGACACTGATGGAAGTGGAAATGAAGACGAATTCTACGGCTTTGATAAGTTAGTGACCGAAAATAATGACCAGGATATCGATAATGGTGCAGAAAACCCCGACGATCCTCGACCTTCTACCTCTGGTGTGGGCACTCGTGACTCACGGTCGGGTGTTCCTAAACGTAAGAGAAAACTAATATTTTCGCGTGGCCAGGCCTCTGACTTCAGTAATGACGATGATTCTGACGTGGATTGTGATTTTATTGCGCTCGACGATCATTCGAGTAGTGATAGTGAGGAATCATATTCACCAGTGAAGCGTCGGTATGTTCGCCGCCGCATGCGCTCGGGTAGTGTACCCTATGCTGTGCCCAGACGGGTACACGGAGTACATCCCGGAGTACATCCCGTGGCCCTACACCCATTTTAGGTAGTGATAGTGAGGATGATGTGGCTACACTTGGCATGGACGGGCCACAGGCATCAGTGGATGGTGTAGTGGTGCTAGTGGTGGTAGTGGCACCGCCATGCGTGACTCACCGTGCCACGCGGGGACCCACGCTGCTGACTCGTCAGTTCAAGGACAAAGCGGAGCGTCAGCCACCAGCCCGCCACAACCACAACCAACCGTACAACCAGCCTATGATGTCCAGTATCCACCACAAAACTGTATGTGGGATTGGCAGCAAAATCCCAATTTTGTTCCCAAGCCTCACCACTTTGATGACTCTCAAAGTGGAATTCTACCTACCTGTCCCCTTGGAACCACGGCCAATGAACTGGAATTCTTTGAATTATTCTTTGACCAGCCATTGATGGAAATTATTGCCAGGGAAAGTAATAAGTATTTTCAGTACACCATGGCAAATACGATCTTATCACCACAGTCAAGACTACACAAGTGGAAAGAGACGACTGTTGCAGAAATGTATTTGCTTTTTGCAACAATAATGCTTATGCCTCACGTCTATAAGCATAATATAAAAGCATACTGGTCCACAGATCGGCTAATTTCTACCCCATCCTTCAGTGAAATAATACCAGTGAATAGGTTTATCTTACTGTTACGTATGTTGCACTTCTCTGACAAAACCAGTCCTGACAGAAGTGACAGGTTATACAAGATTAGAAATGTTTTCATGTATCTCAAACAAAAGTTCAGGATATACTTTTATCCATTCAAGAATCTTGTAATTGACGAGTCTTTGATTTTGTTCAAAGGTAGACTGTCATTCAAGCAGTATATACCGAGCAAGAGGAACCGCTTTGGTATAAAATTGTTTGTACTCTGTGATTGTGACAGTGGCCTGGTGTTGGATATTGTTGTATACACGGGTAGTAAAACATTGAAAGATACCAAGATGTTATTGGGTATCTCAGGTGACGTAGTGAGAAACATGATGGCACCTTATCTTGGTAAGGGCCATACATTATATACCGATAACTGGTACACAAGCCCATTACTCAGTGATTTCATGCGAGTGAACAAGACAGATGTGTGTGGCACAGTGCGTTCTAATCGTAAACATATGCCCAGGCTCAATGCAGGTGTTTGTGGTGATGACGTGCAGGTGTTTACTGCCAATGACATCATGGCATTACGGTGGCATGACAAACGAGATGTCACATTGTTGACAACCATTCACCGTAATGAAATGCAAGACAGTGGCAAAGTTGATCGAGTGACTAATGAATGTATTCGAAAACCAGTGTCAGTGATTGATTATACACAAAACATGCTCTTGGTTGACAAGTGTGACATGCAGATTGGTTTTGTTGACTGTGTTCGTAAGAGTTACAAGTGGTACATGAAACTTTTCTTCCATCTCATGGACATTTCAATGCTGAATGCATATAATATGTACCAAATAAAGACTGGTAACAGACCACCGTATGGTGAATTTTGTTTGTCTGTTGTCAGACAACTCATAATGAAGTACCAGGTAACAACACCTGCAATACAACATGGTCCTCGAATTCATCACGATATACCCAAGCGTTTGAGGAGAGAAGGTGATCATTTCATAATACAGCTTCCTTCAACTCAAAAGAAATTTGCTCAGAAGAGATGCATTGTCTGTGCACAAACAAAACGACGGCAACAAAGACGCAAAGACACTCGGTTTATGTGTGAGGAATGTAAGGTGCCTCTGTGCATGGTGCCTTGTTTCAAGGAGTTCCACAAGCTCCAGCAGTTCTAAAACCATGTCCAGTGATTGTAAATATGTAAATATATGATAGAACATTAGTATTATACAATATTTGTGCATGTTTATTGTAATAAACAACAGTGGTAAACAATAATATGATAATAACTTTAGTGCGGTTATTGTGTTCAATACAGTGAGTTTATATATATCAATTATATACAGTATTGGTCTCTCAGGCCCCAAATGTTAGTAGGAATAGAAAAAAATTGGAAAAGAAAAGAAAAAACAACTAAAACAACAAAATAATACAATACGTGTATGTGGAATTCGTCGATGTTGCCACCACCACATCATTTTCTATAAACTTCTTGGCACTGTATCTCGGTAAGTACTGATCAGATTCTATTTTTTTTTGTTGTTTTATTACCTTCACAAAAATATGCTCTTTAATTCTGTAAGAAAACATAATTTTTTTTTTTTTTTCAAAATTTCTTGGACACTGGTGCGTGACTTCAGATTTTGGCCTTGGACCCTGAAAGGGTTAAATGTTGATGAAGATAGGGAAGCTGTGATTTTGTGTATAGGGCAAGGAGGAACAACATCTTGTAGGAGTGAGGAAGAGCCAGTTGTGAGTGTGGGGGAAGTTCGTGAGGCAGTAGGTAAAATGAAAGGGGGTAAGGCAGCCGGGATTGATGGGATAAAGATAGAAATGTTAAAAGCAGGTGGGGATATAGTTTTGGAGTGGTTGGTGCAATTATTTAATAAATGTATGGAAGAGGGTAAGGTACCTAGGGATTGGCAGAGAGCATGCATAGTTCCTTTGTATAAAGGCAAAGGGGATAAAAGAGAGTGCAAAAATTATAGGGGGATAAGTCTGTTGAGTATACCTGGCAAAGTGTATGGTAGAGTTATTATTGAAAGAATTAAGAGTAAGACGGAGAATAGGATAGCAGATGAACAAGGAGGCTTTAGGAAAGGTAGGGGGTGTGTGGACCAGGTGTTTACAGTGAAACATATAAGTGAACAGTATTTAGATAAGGCTAAAGAGGTCTTTGTGGCATTTATGGATTTGGAAAAGGTGTATGACAGGGTGGATAGGGGGGGCAGTGTGGCAGATGTTGCAGGTGTATGGTGTAGGAGGTAGGTTACTGAAAGCAGTGAAGAGTTTTTACGAGGATAGTGAGGCTCAAGTTAGAGTATGTAGGAAAGAGGGAAATTATTTCCCAGTAAAAGTAGGCCTTAGACAAGGATGTGTGATGTCACCGTGGTTGTTTAATATATTTATAGATGGGGTTGTAAGAGAAGTAAATGCGAGGGTCTTGGCAAGAGGCGTGGAGTTAAAAGATAAAGAATCACACATAAAGTGGGAGTTGTCACAGTTGCTCTTTGCTGATGACACTGTGCTCTTGGGAGATTCTGAAGAGAAGTTGCAGAGATTGGTGGATGAATTTGGTAGGGTGTGCAAAAGAAGAAAATTGAAAGTGAATACAGGAAAGAGTAAGATTAGGTGATGAAAGATTGGATATCAGATTGGAGGGAGAGAATATGGAGGAGGTGAATGTACAGTGGACCCCCGGTTAATGATATTTTTTCACTCCAGAAGTATGTTCAGGTGCCAGTACTGACCGAATTTGTTCCCATAAGAAATATTGTGAAGTAGATTAGTCCATTTCAGACCCCCAAACATACACGTACAAATGCACTTACATAAATACACTTACATAATTGGTCGCATTCGGAGGTAATCGTTATGCGGGGGTCCACTGTATTCAGATATTTTGGAGTGGACGTGTCAGCGGATGGGTCTATGAAAGATGAGGTGAATCATAGAATTGATGAGGGGAAAAGGGTGAGTGGTGCACTTAGGAGTCTGTGGAGACAAAGAACTTTGTCCTTGGAGGCAAAGAGGGGAATGTATGAGAGTATAGTTTTACCAACGCTCTTATGTGGGTGTGAAGCATGGGTGATGAATGTTGCAGCGAGGAGAAGGCTGGAGGCAGTGGAGATATCATGTCTGAGAGCAATGTGTGGTGTGAATATAATGCAGAGAATTCGTAGTTTGTAAGTTAGGATGAGGTGCGGGATTACCAAAACTGTTGTCCAGAGGGCTGAGGAAGGGTTGTTGAGGTGGTTCGGACATGTGGAGAGAATGGAGCGAAACAGAATAACTTCAAGAGTGTATCAGTCTGTAGTGGAAGGAAGGCGGGGTAGGGGTCGGCCTAGGAAAGGTTGGAGGGAGGGGGTAAAGGAGGTTCTGTGTGCGAGGGGCTTGGACTTCCAGCAGGCATGCGTGAGCGTGTTTGATAGGAGTGAATGGAGACAAATAGTTTTTAATACTTGACGTGCTGTTGGAGTGTGAGCAAAGTAACATTTATGAAGGGGTTCAGGGAAACCGGCAGGCCGGACTTGAGTCCTGGAGATGGGAAGTACAGTGCCTGCACTCTGAAGGAGGGATGTTAATGTTGCAGTTTAAAAACTGTAGTGTAAAGCACCCTTCTGGCAAGACAGTGATGGAGTGAATGATGGTGAAAGTTTTTCTTTTTCGGGCCACCCTGCCTTGGTGGGAATCGGCCAGTGTGATAATAAAAAAATAAAATATATGTAGTAATAATTTTGGAAGACAGTAAAACTCTTGTTTGGCAGCACATTATTATAATTATGTTTATGTGGAAACAGTTTTGGCAACAAAGAATGCATGACATTAAAAATAAATAGGTGTTCCTCCTTTCTTTTCTATTGCAGCCTCAAGGCAGATATTCTTATCACTAGAAACAGCAAAGTAACATGCTAGCCTGTATGTAAATATTGCATTTGTTTTCAAATTTATTGTTGTCACTTGTTTTGTGTTACATGGATTTTGGGTGAGTGGTAGTGTGGGGCCCCCCCAGTTGCCTGCTAACTAAAATTCACATTAATGTTATTGGAAAGCTTTAAAAATCAGGAGTTTAAAGACAGAATCAGAAACTTCACTTTTTCAGTATGGGTAACACACTTTCATATTTAAGTTTCTTAGGACCAAACAGAGCTGGGCAGTTATTATTTTGAATAATTAGACACATGCAGAAGCTGGAGATCTTTGTTATGTAGATATTTTGTTAACCAACATGCATATACAAACATATATATACACACACCCCTCTGGGTTTTCTTCTATTTTCTTACTAGTTCTTGTTTATTTCCTCTTAATCTCTTTGGGGGAAGCGGAATAGAAGTCTTCCTCTGTAAGCCATGCATGTTGTAAGAGGCAACTAAAATGCCAGGAGGAAGGGGCTAGTAACCCCTTCTGTATACACTACTGAAGTTAAAAAGAGAAACTTTTGTTTTTCTTTTTGGGCCACCCTGCTTTGGTGGGATATAGCTGGTTTGTTGAAAGTAGTAGTTTTGTTAACCAGTGGCTTTATCAGCACAATCTATGAACAAAAAATTGAATCTGAAGAGGTTGAAGATGAGATAATCAGTCCCTTAGCCTAACAGCAGGTGTTCAGTACTGTAATCTTGATGAATCTGATGAGTTTAATTCATCAAGACTGGTACTGAACACCTGCTGCTAGACTGAGGGACTGATTACCTCATCTTAAACTTCTTCAGTCTTTTGTTTTTGTTCCTGTATTGTACTCATAGCCACTGGTTGGCAAAACATCCACATAATACAGATACCCAGTTGTTGCACATGTCAGATTCTTCAACTTGTCAGCATGATATACCATTGATGTTATGATTATTATTTTACATTAGCTTTTATATAGATAAAAGTCTAAACATTTTTCTTGGTTGGATGCCATTGTACAGTGTTATTATTTTCTCTTTTTTTTTTTCTGAATATAACAATACAACAGCATCCAGCCAAAAGAAAATAAGACTTGATAAATGCCTGTAAAGGGGCTTGCTGCCTGTTCACACATTATGCTCTAGATAAGTATAAGACACATGGAGGATCACACCTGGTTATGTACAGAGAGTTATTAGCATATTTGGCAAAACTGTGATACAAAGATATTTTTTTAGTACCTGAAATGCTAATGCTTAAAGAGGATATATTAAAATAACTAAATTTTGTTTGTTGATAGTGGCCTCAGATATATTTTGCTTAGCTAAGAGAGAGTGAATGAATGAGAGAACAGCTAGTTAGTGAACCTACATTCTCATGGGAGAGAGAGAGAGAGAGAGATTGATTGATTTTACCATAGGTTAATATTGTTTTCTTGCTAAAACATCTCTGTACAGTGAATTATGAGACTGTGTAGAACACTGAGAAGATTTATTGGTTAACAATTATTGGGTTAGGATTACTTTTATAGGAACTGAAAAGAGCAGACATTATGAAACTAATAAAATGATGATGCTATTCATCTTCTCTAAGCACTAGCATATCACTGTTACTAGAATAATTTGATTCTGAAACACTTAAAACTAGAATATTTGGACATATTGGAAAGATAATGTATAACATGACCATGATATTTTAAATTCTGTTGTAGAGTAACTGGCAGAGTTTGATTTACTCCTGGCAAACAATATTGCTTTAGTTGGTATGGAAATTGAATGCTCGAGTTAAGTGGTGCATCTTGCTTGCACATTCCTGGGAGACTTACTCATTATTGTTACAACTAGTCACTTCAGTAGGTTCTTGAACTCTGAAAATTAAAATGTTTTAAGAAGATTCAAGAATTTGGGTATTAACAGCATTTGCTGTCAGAATTTATATATTTAATATTCATATATCAACAGTATAAAAATCTGGAATTTTAATCTTGCCAAATTATTGAGACTTGTATACATAGTAATGTATATTATTTTGGGGGAACAACGCTATTTTGGATAAATAATATCAAAGGGAGTTGTACATATTTATTGTATGGACTGTATCCCACCATGAACAAAATTGCCCACTCCAAGAAAAAGGCTAGAGAGTATTTATGTCTTATGTCTGCAGTTGCTTTCTCATAGTGAGATACAAAAATGTATATATATCTTGTTTGACTGGATGCATTTTTTTATGACATACCAGCAGAGATGTGGTGATATCCCAGAAAATAGCATAAATCCGTTTTTAAACTTACGCTGGTCTCTTCAGGAAGATTCAAGCTCAGGACTACTGGATCACTAGGCTGGTATAATAACTATTTCTGTGTTTTACTCATGTAGTGTATGGATAGGGTTATGTGGTACTTTATAACACTCAATTCCAATAATTGTGATAAACCAGAGGATTGTCCAGTCTTACAGTAGTTTCTACATATGCTAGCTTGAGTTTCATGTATTATTTGTATTATTATGAATGTCTGTTTATAGTTTTTGTTTTATTTCATCAGCATCCAATGTACACTCATGTAATTTTATAGCTAACTGGAGATGACATGCAACCTGACACAACATAAAGAGTGAGGAAATACATCACCTATGTTTGACCATAGTAAATTTTTCCATAAAGCTCACCTTGATAGTATGTTTTTAATAGAACTCTATTCACATTTTTTAAATACTGGTCGGCCATCACTGATCCGGCAATCACTAATCCTGATACACGGGGTATTTTAAAGGTAGTATGAGGTGGTTAGCTGTTGGGTTAAGTTTATTCTAACCTAACCACTCTCTGATCTGGAAAAATCCCTAATCCAGCACCCTACAGGTCTCCATGATGCTGGATTAGTGATGGTTGACCTGTACTACTGCTTGGTTTTGGACTGAACATCCGTGTTGTAAAGTTTTAAGGTGATCATGCATGCAGATATTTCTATTCAGAGATTTGTATGACCTGGGGAAAGCTGGCTACAGTATATGGCATATACTGTAGTGGTACTAAACATCAACAGGTGAGTATGTGATTACCACACAGTAATCACATACTCATCTCCAAATGCTTCTATATCAAGAAGCAAAGGAACAAGGAATTTAAGCGTATTTTAAACTGATAAGATATGCATTAAATGGTTGTTCTGGAAAGAACATCATACGCATCTTCTCTGGAAGGAGTAGATAGTATACTGTGTCAAATGCCAGCTTCCCTCAGGTCTTGTTTAAGTTTATTTAAGCCTTAAACGGTCCAAACAGATCGACGTTAAAATTCGTAGTGCTACAAAAGTAGATCTACTTTTTTTTTTTTACATATTTTCAAATATAACAAAAAAAAATGTAGATAATTTTTTTTTTTTTACACATTTTCAAATGTTGAAAAAACGTATATATACGTTTGGACCGTTTAAGTTTTTATTTAGGTTTGGGGTATATAACTTGCATTTCTAAATCAACATGGAAAGACATCTACAGTACAATGTAAAGTGTCAAAACTTCACTACTTCAATGAAATAAAATTAATTGGGTAATGTCAGCCCCCCCCCCCTTTTTTTTTTTTTTTTTTAACAGTACATGAAATGTCAATTTCAGGGACATCACTTTTGTATTGTGTGAAAATATGCTTGTGAAATTCCCTTTCCTAAGATTAAAATTTATTCCAAATACATTATGAACCCAGTCTGATCATTCATTTCATGTTTATAGATGCGAGTTATATTTTACCACAACAGCAGTATCCCACCATGGTAGCGTGATTCAAGGCAGTAAACACATCCACCATCACAAATATATTAGTTGCATTGCAAAGTTTGTGGACATTACACTTCAAATGGCCCGCTGAACCACAACATCCCCATCCATCCATTCATTAGTGCAGGTAGTGCACTTCCTGCCTTCTCCCCCCCTCCCCCTCCATCTCCCATCACTGTGATAGCTATACAGCAGCATTCAGTATTACATAGATTTGTTTGTGGCTCAAAAAGAGAACTACAAATTTTCATAAAATTCTTAACTATTTGTTGTGTGCAGAGACTACCTGTTATTATGAATGCAGCTTAAAAAATATTAAAGTATTTAATCAAAGAGTAATTGCTACAGAAATCCAATTAAATAAATTACTGATTATATCACTCCCATTTTCAGAGCTGATATTTATAGGTCCATTACAGTACTGTACACTTTTTCTTCTTCTTTCAACAAACTGGCAGTATCCCACCAAGGCAGGGTGGCCCAAAAAGAAAAACAAAAGTTTCTCTTTTTAAATTTAGTAATTTATACAGGAGAAGGGGTTACTAGCCTCTTGCAACACGCATGGCTTATGGAGGAAGAATTATATTCCACTTCCCCATGGAGATAAGAGGAAATAAACAAGAACAAGAACTAGCAAGAAAATAGCAGAAAACCCAGAGGGGTGTGTGTATGTACGTGTAGTGTGCCCTAAGTGTAAGCAGAAGTAGCAAGACGTACCTGAAATCTTGCATGTTTATGAGACAGAAAAAAAGGACACCAGCAATCCTCCCATCATGTAAAACAATTACAGGCTTTCGTTTTACACTCACTGGCAGGACAGTAGTACCTCACTGGGCGGTTGCTGTCTACCAACCTACTACTGTACCTAGGAGTACTGTACACTTTTTTTTTCTTTTTTTTTTAACAAGTCGGCTGTCTCCCACCGAGGCAGGGTGACCCAAAAAGAAAGAAAATCCCCAAAAAGAAAACACTTTCATCATCATTCAACACTTTCACCTCACTCACACATAATCACTGTTTTTGCAGAGGTGCTCAGAACACAACAGTTTAGAAGCATATATGTATAAAGATACACAACATATCCCTCCAAACTGCTAATATCCCGAACCCCTCCTTTAGAGTGCAGGCATTGTACTTCCCATTTCCAGGACTCCAGTCCGGCTATATAAAAATAACCGGTTTCCCTGAATCCCTTCACTAAATATTACCCTGCTCACATTCCAATAGATCATCAGGTCCCAAATACCATTCGTCGGGTTTATGTATATTTTTTGTAAATTAACATACTGAAACTTGTAATGGAACACTTAAATAAGCACTGTTACCACTTGTCTCCATTCGTTCTTATCTAACATGCTCACGCATGCTTGCTGGAAGTCCAAGCCCCTTGCACACAAAACCTCCTTTACCCCCTCCCTCCAACCTTTCCTAGGCCGACCCCTACCCCGCCTTCCCTCCACTACAGATTTATACACTCTCGAAGTCATTCTATTTCCTTCCATCCTCTTTACATGTCCAAACCACCTAAACAACCTTTCCTCACTCCTCTGGATATTAATTTTGGTAATCCCGCACCTCCTCCTCATTTCCAAACTACAAATTCTCTGCATTATATTCACACCACACATTGCCCTCAGACATGACATCTCCACTGCCTCCAGCCTTCTCCTTGTTGCAACATTCACTGCCCATGTTTCGCACCCATATAAGAGTGTTGGTATAACTATAGTCTCATACATTTCCCCTCCTTGCTTCCATGGACAAAATTCTTTGTCTCCACAGACTCCTAAGTGTACCACTCGCCTTTTTCCCTCATCAATTCTATGATTCTGTTATAAGTTCTAGACTTTAATTTCTAGTTAAGACACAGTTTAACAATAAATCATCTGGAAAGGATAGTAGAGTGTAATATTACATTTGTATTTCAAATACTTGAGTAAATCATTATTTCTTTAAAATATATTGGATTTATGTATTGTATGTTCCACAGAAATTGGGCCCCCATTTTCTAATAATGAGAGAAAACAGTCACAGGTATCATCTTGTAAATCAGTATTAATATCTCAGAGCAGTCATTGCATATTCTTTTTCAGGGGTGAGGGTGTCTTAATCCAAGGACTGAACTTATCCTCCCTTCCTTTGAATCAAACCTGAATGCTTCCCATTCCCAAGTGCTATACGATCCCCTACAAGTTTATAATTTTCTCCTCTGTTTAAATTGGTTAAATTTAGTCATAAAATTGTAATTTTGAAGTCTTGTATAATTAAGAGAAATTCCCAGATCTTTGGAAATAATATACATCTTTTTGAATGAACTTAAAGTTGAACTACAGTATTTATTTTTTTTAACAGTACCACCAAGAATTTCATATAAAGAGTGAGTTTGTAGATAAATGTTTTGAGTAAAATCGTTGTATGACCCTAGTAAGTTAGTGCTTTTGTTTTAATTTGAGTAAAAACACAAGATTTACAATGTGTTACACAAGTGACTAAGCTTGGATTGTTATAAGCTATTACTTAATCAAGTTCATGGTACAGTACGTATATGCAAGTATATTAATTTTACCCTCCTAATGTTTGTAAAACAAAAAAAAAGGTAATATCTTTAATTATTAAAATGTAATTTTTTAATTCTTTGTCATGTATAGTACAATACCAGATTATTCAAAGCTGTTTAGTATCCACAAAGGATAGCATTTGTAAAGGGTTTGAAGTCATTTTTACATTGTTAAATGTTCAAATGTTTTTGTAGTAACCACCCACTATAAAAATATTTTTGTCATTGAAATGGTACATTGTTACCATGATGTCCAACTAAACGTGATATTTGTATTTTGTATCATTTATTGAGAATGCTGAATCCAGAACCTAATCTTTCCCATTTACTATGGTAACTAGGATTGTTTTGAATGAATTTGTTCTAAATGACTTCTTTCTTAGAAATGCAGTCCTTGTTTAGAGTAAGGGAGCACTTTGGTCATACTGTATTCTGTAGCCAAACTGCTTGGCAAGTCAAAAAAAACATTTATGCCGAAGAACTGCATTAAAAAATTAACAAACAGAACCAACACGACATTATTCATTTTGACATTTATATTACTGTAATTTGTAAAGTGGTTTCTTTTCTTGAAGTATAATCAAAGTGTACTTACATTCTATGTAGTGTACCACATACAAAATCACCTCCTGAAACATGAGCCACCAGGTATTTTGACACATTCCAGTGTTGGGAAGCAAAATCTGAATTTTAGCTTCTTGGTGTAGCAGTTTCCACTAACTGTAAAAATATCAATATCTATTACTCATTATTGTATATATATATATATATCAATATTTTTGATTACTGATCACAAGCCACAATACTGTGAATCTCATCCCATTTCATCTATATCATAAGCTTAATTTTCATGCTGTCTGATGTAGTGCTGTATAATGACAGCTGTGCTTTTCTCAGGCTAATTTATATTTGAGTTTTGGTGTTAATCATAACTTTTTTACCAGATTCTTTTCAAATTTTGTAATTGAACTTAGCTCTTCAGTTGACTGAGAAGTATGCATCATCATTATAAAGTTAACAATTCATGAATCACTGATATTTACTAGTCATATTAGTGGTATTAATATGATGCTGTTAAAATGTAATTTTAAATACAACTTAAAATAAAGTAAATCTGTATATAATTTATATCAAGCTATACTGGTGTATATACAATCATGACTTTTTTTTTTAATTTTAAAGGAATAATGGCATATGCAGCAAAAGGAAATAGTGCAATATTTCACCCACATGAGACTTTATCAAATATAAAGAAAGATCAGAACTAGCAGTATACATACATGCATATAATTTATATATTTTGCTGAGGAGTTGAGTGCTGGGTAAGGTTAAAGTTGAGCTGTCCCATCCTGTGTAGGTAAGGTGACCTGTCAGGCAATGTCAAATTGAGGTCAGGTAATGTTGGATATTCCCTGAATAACAATGTCAGGTTCTGGTAATTAGTGATTTTTGTTTCAAAATCTTTTTAGTAATAAGTTTTGATAAAATGTATTTACTTCTGTTCTGTGTGATGGTGTTAGAGACAAGTATAGCTGCTGATTCAAGATATAATTACTTTCTTTGTTGCTTGCTTGGTTCAAGAGATGCACTTAATTTCATTTCATGTGTTATCCATTCTCTTGACATGTCTATATTCTTATCAGTTTCTCCTATGTACATGTGATTGCTTCCCCCATGTGGCCTCTTCAAGGGGGGCTCCTTGGGAGGAATTAGACCTGTTGGTCTCCTTCCTCAGACCAAACCTAATTACCCCCCAATCCCCCCTTCCCTATCCCATCCTCCCCACCCTCCCTTTTCCCTTTCCTCCTCCCCATCCCTCCCTTATTCCCTTCCTCTTTTTGGCCTGTAGGATTCTTCCCACAGGCATGCTGGTTCCTAGGTAGGGGGAAGAGTACTGGGGTCCATCCCATTCCGTTGAGGTTCTTGGCGGTGGCGTAGTTTGCCGTGGAATCTGGATCGCCTGGGGATGTCCCGATCCCTCTCCTGTATCCCGGAGGGTGGCTTCGGGCAACGGGTGTATTTCTGGAAGCCTCCTTTTGGACTCCGGGGGTGGTGGCCGAAGGAGGTATGCTTTGTGGCAGATATCCGGCCGCCCTCTCTTTCGTCCACCGAGGTAGCTCGGCAGATGTGAGGTTGCTATCTCGGATTGCTGGTTTACTGGCATGAAGGGTAGGGTATGGCACGGGTTCCATGCTGCATCTGCGCTACTTGCGGTGCTGAGGTCCTCTTGGGCGTGGAGGGAGATTTCCAGCCTTTTCATTCCTCCTAGGAACTATTCCTCCCCACTCCCCCCCCCCCTTTTTTTTTTATTTTTATTTTCTTTTTTTTTTTCTTAAAAACAAAAAGAAAAGAAGTAACCTAACCACGGAGAACCCAATCCACGAACCTACTACCCCCGGGCCCCTTCTTGATACCGCACCCCATTCTGACCCTGCCTCGTTTTTTGACCACTCTTTGGACACTCCTGATGCCCCTGTACCTCTTGATGGTGCTGTTTCCTCACCCGCTTCAGGTATCGACAAGACCTCATATGACACCTACCAATTGCCCCTCTACTTCTCAGAAGTCCAAAAAATCCCCTTTGCTCAGATCTACTTTGCCCCCTCCTTCCCTTCCCCCTCCACATTTTACCTTTCCAGTCTCTGTACCTGGTTCTTCCCCTCTCACTGGCTCTATTACAAGTGTGGAGGTTCACCCTCCTCGTTGTGCGCCTTTCTTCCCTGTCCCCTCCCAGGTTTCTGCCTCTTCTGTCCCCTCCCACACTTCTTCTCCAGTTCCCAACATGCTTTCGTCCCCTCCTACTTCAGTACAGTCCATTACTGTCGCAATCTTTACTCACCCTCCTCCTTCTATCTCCAATATTGTCTCCCATACAACATCTTTGAATTCAGAAACACTTGAAGCTATATCAGAATATATTGCAGAGACTAAAACTTCAATGGACACTGATCCACCTCCTGTTCCTTCTCTTCCCACAACTCCATTCTTTGCAACGGTTCGTTCCTTCGCTGCTTGAACGTTTTCCGGTGCCACCGCACGTAGACTTTTCTAACTCCTCTAGTCCATAAGCGCCCTTACCTAGAGATTCCTGGTATTTTCCTCGTTGCCAATCATGGCCTATTTACAGTGGAATATCCGTGGCCTCATGGGTAATCGGGGTGAGCTTCAGATGTTGCTTTCCCAGTTTTCCCGTTAGTGTTTGCTTACAAGAACCAAAATTACACTCGGCTATTTTCCAACCCATCTCAGGCTATAACTTATTATATTCTTCGGATCCTTTTTCAGATGGGACCTTTAATGAAAGTGCCCTTCTTCTACACAATGATATTCCGTACCGTCAACTATTTGTTCATACCTCGCTGCATTACACTGCAGCCTGTATCCACTTGAATGAGTGGTTTACAATATGTTCTTTGTATCTCTCTCCTTCTCGGGCATTCTCTATCCCAGATTTTGCCTTTTTTGTTTCATCCTTACCGCCACCACTAATGTTACTTGGCGATTTTAATGCCCGCCATTTCCTCTGGGAGGGGGGGATCTCATTGTGACTCGTGTGGCATTCAGTTGGAGGAAATCTGCCATTGTTCTCCCTTCCCGCAAACCGGGCACTACAGGACATGATGCCTCCCACTATCGCCCCATCGCTCTTACTAGTGCAGTTTGCAAAGTGATGGAACGTCTCGTAAATCGACGTTTGATGTGGTATTTAGACACACAACAGTCTCTCCGCTAGTCAATATGGCTTTCGTAAGGGTCGTTCTACCATAGACCCCTTACTACGCTTGGATACGTATGTTCGTAATGCCTTTACGAATAATCACTCAGTTATTGCCATATTTTTTGACCTTGAGAAGGCATATGACACAACTTGGAGGTATAATATTTTGGCCCAGGCCCATTCCTTAGGCCTCCGAGGCAATCTACCATCCTTCCTTAAGAACTTTTTAACTGACAGACATTTCCGTGTTCGAGTCAATAATGTTCTTTCCCCGGACTTCGTCCAAGCTGAAGGTGTCCCTCAGGGATGTGTTCTAAGCACAACACTTTTTCTCCTTGCTATAAATGATTTGGCCTCTGTTCTTCCACCCAATATTTGGTCATCACTCTATGTTGATGACTTCGCTATTGCTTGTGCAGGCGCTGACTGTCATCTTATTGCAGTTTCTCTCCAGCATGCGGTCGACCGTGTTTCCACTTGGGCCACCACGCATGGGTTTAAATTTTCAAGTACCAAAACTCACCAAATTACTTTCACTAGACGTTCTGTTATCTCTGATCATCCTTTGTATCTCTATGGCTCCCGTATCCCCGAACGTGATACAGTCAGGTTTCTAGGCCTTCTCTTTGACCGTCGGTTATCCTGGAAACCTCACATAACCTCTCTGAAGGCAACTTGTCACAGCCGGCTAAACCTTCTTAAAACCCTTGCTCATCTTTCCTGGGGAGCTGATCGTCGAACTCTGCTTCGCCTACATTCAGCCCTCGTTTTATCGAAACTCGATTATGGTGACCAGATTTATTCCGCGGCCTCTCCTGCTACTCTCTCTAGCCTTAACTCTATCCATCACCAAGGATTATGTTTGTGCCTTGGTGCTTTTCGCTCTTCCCCTGTTGAGAGCCTCTATACAGAAGCGAATGTTCCATCCTTGTCTGATCGCCGTGATGCCCATTGCCTTCGCTACTATGTACGCTCTCACGATCTACACAATCCTTCCATTTATAGAATGGTCACCGATATTAGTAGACATTCTTTATTCGTTCGCCCCCCGTTTGCTCCGTCCCTTTTCTCTTCGCCTACATTCACTCTTGTCTTCCCTTCAGTTACCACCTTTATATGTTCATGTAGCATCTCACTTTTCCCTACCCCCCCCCTGGGAAGTTCCAGCTGTTCGGGTCTGTTCTTTCTCACTCCCTTGCTCGAAAGCTCAACTGCCTACGGTGGCTTCCCGCTCTCTTTTTCTTGATCACTTCCACTCCCATTCTCATGCCACCGCTGTGTACACAGATGGCTCTAAGTCTTCAGACGGCGTTAGATTCGCAGCAGTGTTTCCGGACAGCGTCGTGCGGGGACATTTACTATCCTCAGCTAGCATTTTTACTGCTGAACTGTATGCCATTCTTGCAGCACTTATTCGTATCGCATCTATGCCTGTGTCATCATTTGTAGTAGTCTCAGACTCCCTTACTGCTCTACAGGCTATACGAAAATTTGATACATCTCATCCCCTAGTTCTCCGTATCCAACTTTGGCTACGCCGTATCTCTACCAAACATAAAGATATTGTTTTTTGTTGGGTCCCTGGTCATGTCGACGTACAGGGCAATGAACAGGCAGACACTGCTGTGCGGTCAGCAGTACATGACCTACCAATTTCCTATCGAGGTGTTCCATTTCTGGACTATTTTGCTGCAATAGCTACCCACCTTCGCACCCGTTGGCAACAACGTTGGTCAACTCTGCTCGGTAACAAACTTCATTCTATTAAACCGAGCATAGGTTACTGGCCGTCTTCTTGTCATCAGTGCCGAGGTTGGGAGACCACTCTCTCCCGCCTTCGCATTGGTCACACTCGTCTTACTCATGGGTATCTCATGGAGAGGCACCCTGTTCCTCTCTGTGAGCAGTGTCAAGTTCCAGTATCGATTAGCCACATTCTGTTAGACTGCCCTCTCTATCAACAAGCACGCAGAATTTACCTCCAACGTCGTCTTCGTTCTACTACTCTCTCTTTACCTTCCCTTCTTGCTGATGGACCCTCCTTTAATCCTGACTCTCTCATTGACTTCTTGACAACGACTGATTTACTCCACAAACTCTGATGATACTTTTCGCACTCCCCTCAGCCCTTTCTAGTTCAGTCTCTTGCTGCTCTTTACCCTTTCACCATCCACTGCCCAGCTGTTATCTGTAACCTATTACTCATCCATCTCCCTTTTGCCACCTGATGCCCTCGCTTCCTTCCTGCCCTGCAGCGCTGTATAGTCCTTGTGGCTTAGCGCTTCTTTTTGATTATAATAATAATGTTCTTTCTCACTCTCTTTTTCTTGACCACTTCCGCTCTCATTCTCATGCCATTGCAGTGTACACAGATGGCTCTAAGTCTTCTGATGGCGTCAGATTCGCAGCATTGTTACCAGTCAGTGTCGTGCAAGGACATTTACTATCCTCGGCTAGCATTTTTACAGCTGAATTGTATGCCATTCTTGCAGCACTTATCCGTATTGCATCTATGCCTGTGTCATCACTTGTGGTTGTCTCAGACTCCCTTAGTGCTCTACAGGCTATAGGAGAATTTGATACACCTCACCCCCTAGTCCTCCGTATCCAACTTTGGCTATGCCGTATTTCTACCAAGCATAAAGATATTGTTTTTTGTTGGGTCCCTGGTCATGTTGACATACAGGGCAAAGAATAGGCAGACACTGCTGCGTGGTCAGCAGTACATGACCTACCAGTTTCACATAGAGGTGTTCCATTTACGGACTATTTTGCTGTAATAGCTACCCACCTTCACACCCACTGGCAATGACGACGGTTTAATCTACTTGGTAGCAAACTTCATTCTATTAAACCGATTATAGGTTACTGGCCATCTTCTTGTCATCAATGTCGAGGTTGGGAGACTACTCTCTCCCGTCTTCGCATTGGCCACACTCGTGGCCAAGAGGCAGCCTGTTCCTCTCTCTGAGACGTGTCAGGGTCCAGTATCGGTTAGCCACATTCTGTTAGACTGCCTTCTCTATCAACGAGCACGAAGAATTTACCTCCGTCATCTCCGCTGTACTTCCCTTCTTGCCAACAACTGACTTACTCCACAAACTCTGATGATGATACCTTTTGCACTCCCCTCAGCCCTTTCTACCCCTGCATTATCCACTGCCCCGCTGTTCTCCGTAACCTACTAATTATCCCTTTTTGCCACCTGATACCCCTGCTTTCTTCCTGCCCTGCAGTGCTGTATAGCCCTTGTGGTTTAGCGCTTCTTTTTCATTATAATAATAATGGGAGGCATTCAGGCTTAACTGAAGGGAAAGAAAAGGCCAATTCCTGGTATTAAGAACCCTCACCAGTTTTGATGCTGATATTTATTGTACCCAAATTTGCAAAGTAAAAATGGACCATTAAGATACAAATCCACAGACAATCTTATGACATTTTGGTTTGACTTGGAACGTTAACTAGGGTGACTAGCTAATGCTCCAAGTCTCCTATGTACAGGTTATTTCTGCACTGTGCTTTTTTTTATTAGAATAAGATATCCCTTTTTTTTTTTTTTAATTGTATAAAGTCCTGTGGGAGCAAGTCAACATTCTCATCAAAACTAATCTTTCACAGACATCTACCAACAAGTCCACTCCCAAATATCTGAACACATTTAGTTCCTCCATACTCCCTCCTTCCAATCTGATATCCAATTTTTCATTACCTAAATCATTTGTGACCCTCACTTTTAATTTCCTCCTTTTACACATCCTCCCAAATTCATCCAACCTTAACTTCTGTTCAGAATCTTCTAAAAGCACAGTGTCATCAGCAAAAAACAACTATGACAACTCCTGTTTTGTGTTAGATTCTGCATATTTTAATTCCACACCTTTTTCCAACACCCTAGCATTCACTTCTTTTACAACCCTATCTATAAATGTTAAAACAACCATGGTGACATCACACATTCCTGCCTAAGGCTTACTGTTACTGGAAATTAATATACAACCTTGGGTTTTTTTGGGGGGCAAAACAAAACTTCACTGGAAATCAGCTGTGATGACCAGTTTGATCAATTCCCACAAACTAATGTATATAAATAAATATATAGATTTCTGAAGGCTACAACAGATTTTGTAAGCACCTTAGCCCACCTGACATTTGCCAAACCTCCAAGGCTATGCTGTGCCTAAGGGTTTTGAAGGTAAGAAAAAACTGATACAGGGAAACTGGCATGATAGAACCAATTGATAAATTACTTCTCACAAACCTGAAAAGAACTTATATATCACTTTCTCTGAAGGCTACAATGATTTTGATGACCCAGGCCTGAAATGGTCCATTTCTAGTTTTCTGGATGATACCTTCAGCCCTTTCTACCTCAATCTCTTGCTACCCTCTACCCCCGCAGGGGATACCCTGCCCTGCTGTTTTCTATAACCTACTGATCATCCCTCCCCCCTTCTGCCGCCCAATACCCTCGCTTCCTTCCCTACCCTGCAGCGCTTCGCACTTCTTTTTGATTATAATAACCTAGTTTTCTGGAAGCACTTTAGCCTGCATGAAACAGTCTTTATGGAGGGACCATGAGTAGGATCAAATGCCCACCTGACATTTACTTGCATGGAGAGCTACTCATTACCTGTGTGAAGACTGTCAGGTTATGCTTAGTCATCCTTTGATCTATATATTAAGGAGCATGTATACTATTTCCTTAATGGTACCTCAACCGGAGGGCCCAAGAAAGAAGATGAACGTCACCCCCCCCACCTGGGGGGCCACCACCGGGTCACCATCTGGAGAAGACCTGGGCTGGAAGTACCAGCGAATCAACATGAATGAATGAATCTGGAAGGATCAAGTTATACTGTGTATTAATTTTTATAATATATAATGGTTATATAATACAGTATTTTACACTCATAACAAAGTTAAATACCACACTTAAGTTTATTATTATTATTATAATCAAAAAGAAGCGCTAAGCCACGAGGGCTACACTTAAGTTTAAAACTTGAGTATCTACAAAAACACGAATGAATCTGTAAGAATTTGTTACCACAGATTGCCTTTATATATTTATAATGGCTAATGTTTGTACAATAATCATTTCTAATATTAAATCATTATTACTAACAAACATTACTTAACTGTTCATTATTCATCTAAGCAGTTTTCTATGACATAGATGTATTCACCAGCAGAACAGAGATATGGATCCATATACTCCAAATTTCTATAAGGAAACACAGCAAACGTCCCATTCCTAAAATAACCAAGCCTGAAAATACACAAGAGATTTAGTTATTGTATTAGCAAAAGCAATTCTGTATGTATAACAAGCTGCCTCTGAAGCTGTATAAACTAAAAAATGTGTAACCCACAACAGTCCCCAACATTTTAGTTACCCTGTGTTACAAATTTTGAAGATAAAAATTCTCAAGTTTGAAAAAGAGATTTTTTTTAAGCAGTACAGTAGGGCCCCATTTATACGGCTGGTTAGGTTCCAGGCTATCGCCGTAAAGCGGAAACCGCCGTAAAGTGGAACACCCTTTTTTTCCCACTTACAAATGCATACAAACACTAGATAACAAGTTTACACTAACATATATTAAGTTAGCAATAGAACCAGGCATCAAAAAACAATAAAAAAGTACAATACACACATAGTGCACTCATTACTTACCTTAAAATATTTATAGTCTTAATCTAGGGTGAGACAAGTAGTATTTATTGTAAGAAATCAAGTGTGGTATGTATGGTAGTCAGCCAGGCTACCATACCAGGCCACCCCACCCACACATACAATTCTATGATACTTAAGCATCCCAGAGCGATAAAGTGTATATACAGTTCACTCAATACTCACCTTAAAATATAGGGTGAGATAAGTAGTATTTATTGTAAAAAATCAAGTGTGGTATGTATGGTAGTCAGCCGGCTACCATACCAGGCCAACCCACCTACACATAATATTTTATTACATTTAAGCATCCCAGAGCGATAAAATGTATATACAGTTCACTCATTACTTACCTTAAAATATTTGTAGTCTTAATGTAGGTTCAGGAGTAAGTAAATGAGATAAAACGAATAAATGAGAGAGAGAGAATGAGTGCATGAGAGAGTACAGGCGCAGAGTTATGTAAACAAACCAGGCGAACGTAAGTTTTGTAAACTAAGTGTAAACGTCTGGTTTGTGTACAAGTTACATTGTGTACAGGTTGTCTCTACATTGATACGGTAGAATAAATAAAGAAGAACACTCCCATTCTCATGTAACATCATTTTGAGAAGAAATGATGCTCTGAGTGAAGGCAATGGAAATAAGTCACTCTGACTTTGTTGGGTTATCCTAGGTTCTCTACACATATGTTGTTATGTATGATAATCTATGTAACTGTATTTGTGTATACCTGAATAAACTTACATACATACGAAAGGAATAATTTTCTACAGTTACCCCCAGTAACACATTTTCTCTTATGTTAGATTAGAGAAAATGTTATTCTTGGCGTCCCTTGTACAAGTTATCTGGCTACCACATCTTTTTATTTATTTATTTATTTATTATAAATTTGTGCACACATACAGAGGTACAAAAAAATACAGATAAGAGCAGTATGCCAAAGCCACTTATACTATGCATAGCATTACGGGCTGGCTTAAAATTAACTTAAGATTAATTAAGCAATGATGAAGTCAGTGATAAAACATTAATGTAAACAGATTACTATAAAGCACAAGTGAGTATTACAAAGACAGGTCATATGAAGGATTCTGTTAGGTAGTGTATTTAAAAAATAATAAAGTTAGATTGGGTTTTAGGTTTAACATTTATGTGATATAATTGTGAGAAACATTTAAGATATACAATTTATAAGGTTCAGTTATTCAGTATTTATTTGGTTTTGGGTGAGTAAGTGATCTTTGAGTAGAGACTTGAATTTATAAACAGGTAGTGTTTCTTTTATATTTACAGGTAATGAATTCCAGATTTTAGGGCCTTTTATGTGCATTGAGTTTTTGCATAGTGTGAGATGAACACGAGGAACATCAAAGAGTGATCTGTGCCTTGTGTTATGGTCATGTGTTCTGTTGAGGTTGGCAAGGAGATGTTTGAGGGGAGGGTTAATATCAGAGTTAAGTGTTCTATGTATGTAATAGGTGCAGTAATAAGTATGGATGTTTTGTATGGTGAGTAGGTTTAGTGTATTGAATATTGGTGGAGTGTGCTGCCTGTAGTGAGAATTTGTTATCATTCTAACTGCAGCCTTTTGTTGGGTAATTAGTGGTCTGAGATGGTTAACTGTTGTTGAGCCCCATGCACAAATTCCATAGGTGAGATAGGGGTAAATAAGAGAGTGATATAGGGCCAGGAGGGCTGACTGTGGAACATAGTACCGTATCTTCGATAGTATGCCTACAGTCTTGGAAATTTTCTTAGAAATTTGTTGTATATGTGTATGAAATTTGAGTCTATTATCAAGGTGGATTCCTAAGAATTTTCCCTCTGTTAGCTTTGTGATAGGTGATCCGTTTATCATTATGTTAAGAGGGACATCTGTAGCTCTGTTACCAAACTGAATGAAGTAGGTTTTGTCAATGTTTAGTGTAAGTTTGTTAGTCCTCATCCAGGTAGATATTTTCTGTAATTCGGTATTTACAGTATTGGCTAGTGTGACTGGGCTCGGGTGAGAGAAGACGTATGTAGTGTCATCTGCAAATAGTGTGGGTTTGAGTAATTGCGAAGCATTTGGAAGGTCATTTATTTATGTTTATTTATTCTATTGTAGGGTGTATTTATCATCTTTTTATGTTATGTATCGTGTTTATTATATAATTTTGAAAAAAATATCATGGATGGATTAATGAAAATGTGTATATTAACGTAATATACAACATTTAATGAGACTCGGTGATTATTATTATTATCATTTCTAATATGGCGTCACTTGTGCAAGTCGTCTGCTACCACATCTCATATTTATGTTTATTTATTCTATTGTAGGGTGTATTTATCATCTTTTTATGTTATGTATCGTGTTTATTATATAATTTTGAAAAAATATCATAGATGGATTAATGAAAATGTGTATTTAACGTAATATACGACATTTAAATGAGACTCGATGATTATTATTATCATTACTAATATGACGTCTGGAGACATAAGACACTCTTACTGATTTTAATGTGTACCTGCATGCCAGCACAGTATGTAAGTTTATTTAAGTACAGGTATACATAAGTATAATTATCAGAGTATATATAAAATATGAAATAACTTTTAAAAACATTTGAAATTTTGGAGTTTCCAGACAAAATGGAGAGACTTAGTGCTTACTGAGCTCACGAAGAATGTAAACAAACAGGGTGGGGCGCGGTGACCGTATTAGAAAGTCAGGTGGGGGAGCCGTATAGCGAGTTTTGGTCATAATTTGAAATGACCGTATTAGCGGAACGCCGTAAAGTGAAATGCCGTAAAGCGGGGCCCTGCTGTACTATGAAAACAAAAATTAAATCAAATGATCATTACAGTTGTATGGTATGGAAAGAAAAGAGGAGGGGTTATGTATAAATTCAAGAATTATGTGAATTAGAATAAGGGTGGGGTATGAAGAGAGTTTATGTACCTGGAGAAGAGAGGAATGTAGAAAAACAAAGAGTCTAAGAAGTCTTAAGCAAGTGTCTTGCACAAGAGAGATGAAAAACTAATCACCAGCCAAAACTGCTAACTTTGAACCTGCATAATTCCATAAGTTTTCCATCAAATTTTGTACTTTTGGTGTCACTACCTTCAGAAAAAAAGATTCTCTCCCATTTCAGATTTTTTTTTATAAAGTGGACACTGAAAGCAAGATTAATTTCAGGTGTCTGGACAGTGAAAGGGTTAAAATACTGATGTACAAATGTGGTTCAAAATTCATCATCAAAGCCACTTACAGATTTTTCTCAAAAATGATTCATATATTTAAGAAAATACATAGTCACATTGAACATGGGTTGAAATGAGTATGTGGGGTCAAAATCAAATCCATCTATAAATCTGTACTCAAATATACTTGATGGATTTACTAGACCCCACACTTTTCATTCCGCTTTCTTACATTTAGCTCTTTCTATGAATAATAATGCTCCTGTATGAATTTCAACATTCCCCAATTAATACGAGACATTATGCTGAATTAAGACACTGAAAATCTGTTAAATTTAAACTAAATATGTAAATAGTTACTGACCCAAAGGCTGCACAAACTTGGGAAGAAACCAAAGGTGAGACCCAAACAAATTGTACTGATATCCAATGATCCACACTGGCAGCCCATGCAGACCAGCAATCACCCACACTCCCCATGGATTCCGGAAATCTGCAAAAGCAAACCTCAAGGGCAATTAATCTATGTCATTCACAACAGATTCTAAAAGCTGAGAGCCAAGCTTCAATACATCTAATGCCATGCACAATCTCAGTGAATGTTAAAATGCAGTTACAAAACTTTTGATCTATATATTATTTTTTCAAAAATACAGCCATTACTCTTACTTTTGGCCAAAGTGCAAGAAACAATGGATGACATTATTCCTTTTTCTCCATGACCAGCAAGAGAATCCTGCCACTTAGTACCCAAAGTGTGATTACATACAAATGCTGTCCACTCTATTGCTGACACCAAGTACATCATCTGAAAACCCATATTATTATCAGTTGTTGCCCATGTGCATTAGTTTCCTTGAAAATACCTAAGCTAAACACATCGATTAATTCAGGGAAACAAATTCTGAAAAGAGAGCAGCCAGACATTTTTTTAAACCTGCAAGTCATGTTGGTGCTTGGGAATGGGAGGCATTCAGGTTTGATCCAAGGAAGGGGAGGATAATTTAAGTTCCCTGGATCAAGATTCCCCCCCCCCCTCACCTGCATCAAGGGACCTTTATGGGATAAATCACAATATTAATCATCACACTTTTTTCCTTTTTTCTGGATAAAAGTATGTATGTACTTATTTGTGCAGGAGAGTCCCTACTAACAGATCTCCACAAAGAAATTGCAAAGACTCTGGGACCTCTCAACCTTTTCAAAAATTAAATAATTTCAACCACATTAAGATCACTGTATAAGAAACACTAACCATAGCACTTATTAATAGCACCTTTGGGTTCAACTATGATTAATGAAATTCTTCAGAATAAATAAAACAACCTGAAGAGGATGAACAAAGAACTGGTAATCAGGACATTTACAAAGATAAAGATGTTTATTTTGCTACCTTATATATTGAGGTTACAGTGGATGGTTTTACAATGTGTGGTTACAGGTTACAGTTTTAGGAAAGCATTGTATTACATATTCTAATGAAAACTCATTATGGAAAGTATTTTGGGCAGACCTTAAAAATTATAGTTTTTGAATGTATAATTAGGCTGTGTTATGAATAAAGATGGATATTTTTTTCTGTGAGGTATTTGACTTTGCCCTCATTCAAAGGGGGGTGCCATGATGTTAAAGAACTAAGATACTGGAGCGACCCTCGCCCCTCCTAAACCAAACTTGATTACTTCCTATTTCTCAGGTGTTGCATCATGCTTACAGATTTAGCTCTGCCCAGACTAACTTATTCCCAAAGGCATATTACCCTCCTGCTACAGCCCCAGCAAATACAAAAAGCTCTAAGTCAATATTCATAAAAACACTGATCCTTGCTTTAACCCTTTGACTGTTTCGGTCGTACATACATGTCTTGCAAACCAACGTGTTTGATGTATATATACTCAAAAATTCTAGCGGCTTCAAATCAAGCGGGAAAAAGCTGGTAGACCCACATGTGAGAGAATGGGTCTGTCTAGTCAGTGTGCGCAGTATAAAAAAAATCCTGCAGCAAACAGTGCACAATAAGAAAAAAAAAGCTCCATGTTTCTGGATTAAAACACCGATTTGTGAGGCATATTTTTGTATAGTTTTTATGGTTATATTCTCGTTTTCGTAGTTGCATTTGATAGAATGGAAAACATTATAGAAATGGAGGTGATTTTGATTGGTTTTACTATGAAAAGGACCTTGAAATCGAGCTCAAAGTAGGGGAAATATTTGATTTTTGCCGATGTTCAAGAGTAAACAAATGATGTTATTATCCAATAAATGTCCAACTATCCATTCTAATATGCAATCCTGAATGGGTTGACATTATTTATACAATTATTGCAGTAGTCTGCATAAGAGTAAATCTTCTATTTTTTGTTTAACCCTTTGAGGGTTTTCGTCGTACTAGTACGTCTTACGCGTAGGGGTTTTCGACGTACTAGTACTCATAAATTCTAGCGGCCTCAAATCTAGTGGGAGAAAGCTGGTAGGCCTTCATATGAAAGAATGGGTCTGTGTGGTCAGTGTGCACAGTCTAAAAAAAATCCTGCAGCACACAGTGCATAATGAGAAAAAAAAACTTTGACCATTTTTTTTTAATAAATCAGCGACTTTGCAGTGTATTTTCGTATGGAATTTATTGTTGTATTCTAGTTTTCTTGGTCTCATTTTATAGAATGAAAGACATTTTACAGTAATTGAGATGATTTTGACTGATTTTACAAAGAAAGGTGCCTTGAAATTGAGCTCAAAGTAGCAGAAATGTTCGATTTTTACCAAACTTCAAAAGTAAACAAATCGTGCCAAGCGTGCAATACACGTCAACTGGTGAGTCTAATATTCTTTCACAAGTGCACCAATAATATTTATACCATTTTTTACACTAATGCAGTAGTCTGCATAACAGTAAATCTTATATTTTTTGTGAAAATAAAAATTCAAAGTGGAAAGCAAAAGAATATAAGAGGGGCCTTGAGACGTGACTAATGACTAGAGGAAATGTCATTTTAGTGCCAGGAATGTCTTTCTTGTTTATTCTGGACCCTATTCGGAAATTGGCATCTTTTGAAATTTGTGTGAAATTGGCAAAATTGCTAAATTCTGACCACTGTACTGGATAGTTGAATTTCATAAATGAGTGGTTTCTTGCACCCATTCGATAGAAAAAATGGAGTTCTAGCGAAATATTCATGTTTTTTGTCGACTAGTACAGTGAAATTGGCCGAAAATGGGGCTCAAAGTGGGCAAAATCGCCGATGCGTAAACATCGCCGAGACCGCTAACTTTGCGAGAGCATAATTCCGTAAGTTTTCTATCAAATTTCAAACTTTTGGTGTCTTTATGATCGGGAAAAGATTCTCTATCTTTTCATAAGAGAAAATAATTTTTTTTTTTTAAATTTGGCCGACCCTGAGAACGAGTTTCGGAGAGGGCCTGTCGACCCTCAAAAGGTTAAATAAAAATTCAAAATGGAAAGCAAGAGTAATGTCAGAAGGGCCTGGAGATGTGACTGATGAACAAAGAAAATGTTATTTTAGAGCCAGGAATGTCTGCACTGCTCATTCTGGACCCTATTTTGAAATTGGCATATTTTTTAATTTGCATGAAATTGGCCAAATTGCCAATTTCTGACCACTTTACTGGGTAGTTGAAATCGGTAAATGAGAGGTTTCTTGTACTCAATCGATAGAACAAATGGAGTTCTGAAGAAATGGCCATGAATTTGGTTGACTGGAACAATGGAATTAGCCAAAAATAGGGCTCACAGTGGGCGAAATCGCCGATTTGTAAATATCTCCGAGGTTGCTAATTTCGTGAGAGGGTAATTCAATAAGTGTTCCATCAAATTTCATACTTTTGGTGTCATTACCATCGGGAAAAGATTCTCTATCATTTCATGAGAATTTTTTTTTTTTTTTCAAATATTTTGCGACACCAGGAGACACCTTAGGATTTGGGGTTGCGACAGTCAAAGGGTTAAGAATGGCATTAGAACCAAGCTACCCTTCCAATATGATACTTATTCCTATTCTCATGTTGCATCAAGTACATTACAGTAACGAGGAGGAATCTCTTCAATAACATGAGACAGCTTACCACTGGAAACAAATTTCTATTTTCTGAAATTCTAGCAACACCAGAAACCTGCCTATGCCCAAAATACTCTTCAAAGCCAGGCATTAACTTTCATGCAACCCACAGTGAGGAAAAGGAGATCAGTTCCATGCCATTCCAGAGAGTAACAGTTCAGAGACTGTCCCGTCCCACTAATGGAGGTGTTCACTGCCAAGATGGTCCACAGTCAAATTCACAACTGTTTGTTGCTTGCTCACTGGGAGACAGAGGGCACATACAAGCACACATGCACACACACATTGATATAACATACAAAATACTCATTAAAATTGATAAGGTAGGCAGGGACAGGTTATTTCAGGCGAGAAACAGGAACTCGGGGACACAGCTGGAAGTTAGAGACACTGATGAGCCACGGGGATATCAGGAAGACTTTCTTCAGTCTCAGGGTGGATGAGTAAGACATGTGCTACTGTTGGGTATCTTTACTGCTGAAACATTTTGCGTACACGGTAGGTGTCCTCAGTCAAATACAGAGGAAAATAAATATGGGGAATGCAGGAGCAGTGGGGAAGCAAAGTTGATGTGGTCAATCCATCAACCTTAAAGTTCTTGAGGTGGTCAATCCCTCTGCCTGAAGAAAATTTCAGCTCCATGGTCTGGAACAAGGTGAAGCTGAAGCACAAGAATGGATCTCATACATATAAGTATTGTCTTACTTATTGTCTGATACACCAACCCAAAAGTACCTTGGTACAGAGGACATCTTCCACAATTTTATCGCTTAACCACCAGTTGTGAATGAGAAGGGTTTGACTCGAGAGGGACTTGCACAGCATAGGCCAGTAGGCTTGCTGCAGTGCTCCTCAATTTTTACTTTCTTGTTGCTACTAGCAGGCCCTGCTTCTGCAACATCAAGACTTTCTACACCTCACCTTTGGCAGTATACGAGATCCATTCTCATCCTTCACACTGTTCCATACTATGGAGCTGAACTCTTCTTTGGGTAAAGGGACTGACTACCTTAATTAAGAACTCCTTTAAGGTCAATGGACTCATCACATAGTCTTTGCCTCATTCCTGCTCCTGCTGTCTCCATATTTATTCTCTATTTGAAAAAGACTGCCATATAGGTGAAAGGTTTCAACATTAAAGATACCCAACCACTGCATATGTGCCCTACTCATCTGCTTGTTGATACTGTATACCATTTTCATGATTAAAGTCTTAATGTGGTTGAAAAAAGGAATGATCTCTATGAAGAAGTGGTGAAGGCAGGCTCCATACATGGATTTAAAAGCAGATATGCATGCACACACACACACTTACCTTACTCTGCTCTGGTGGCCTGGTGGTTAACGCTCTCGCTTCACACGGCGAGGGCCTGGGTTCGATTCCCAGCCAGAGTAGAAACATTGGACGTGTTTCTTTCCACCTGTTGTCTATGTTCCCCATCAGTAAAATGGGTACCTGGGTGTTAGTCGACTGGTGTGGGTCGCATCCCGGGACACTGACCTAATTTGCCCGAAATGCAGAGCATAACAAGGGAGTTTCTATATAGAAGTATGTCATTGTTGTCAGCTAGGACTGTATACCTTGTACATGTACTTGTAGTAAATAAAGATATTATTATTATTATTTACTCATACTGTGCATAACTGAGACAACCAGACAAACACAGAAGATGCATACAATACACAGCAGCTTTAGATGCATTTCACCCAACTGTTTGAGATTTCTCATCCAGACTAATCTCTCAGTGCTTGCAGCTGAAGCTACAAAACTCACATCACAACAAGACTAGTCATCCATTCCACCATAATGCTTACTTCAGCTAATGTCAATGAGCCAACTTCACCTGTTTTACTACATTTTCCTCATTCGCAATCTTTTAAGCCTCCATCACATTATGGGACATATCTCCCACACAGTACTCAACAAATCCCCTGTGGTACCGACATCAGTTTCTGATGCCCAACAACACATGTCTGCCTCCTGACTACTTCACCTCTGGCCTGTAGCTGCATATTTACATTATCCAATTTTTATTTTCCTAATAAATTTTGGTCAAAACGTCAGTTACCTTTCCCAACACCTTAACCCTAAAATATATACAAAATAAATGGAACTTCAATATGTAAAACAAAAGAGTGAATTTGAGAAGTAAAAATTACAAAGAGTAGAGTGAATCAGATTAAAAAAAAAACAAAAGAAACATGCTACATATAAGATAACTTCAATTCTGAGAATGTCACTATTCCAAGAAATAAAAGAAAATGACAAAAGAATCCAAAGCCACCTACATAATGTTTTAAAGTGAAAGTGACCAAGATACTTAGTACCTAGAAAAGTGCTGTACTTACAGGATGAATAAGAGTCCAGAGCAGACCCCGACTCAGGTTATCAAGCACAACATCAAACTAAAAAATGAGCGCAGAACACAATTAATACCTTAAAAGGTATAATTCTCTAAAAAATTATCATATATTGAGAATCAAGTGCAATACAGTACTGTACGTATATCATCCATAAAAAGTATTCATTTATAGTGTAAATAATAATAAATTATACAAATACATATCTAGATCTTTCAATATATATACATATCTCTCAACAAACCAGCTGTATCCCACTGAGGCAGGGTGTCACAAAAAAGAAAAACAATATACTATATATAAATATATATATACAGTGGACCCCCGCTTAACGATCACCTCCCAATGCGACCAATTATGCAAGTGTATTTATGTAAGTGCATTTGTACGTGTATGTTTGGGGGCCTGAAATGGACTAATCTACTTCACAATATTCCTTATGGGAAAAAATTCGGCCAGTACTGGCACCTGAATATACTTCTGGAATGAAAAAATATCGTTAACCGGGGGTCCACTGTGTATATATATATATAATATGAGAAGTTTTTACAAAGTAGAAGTGATGCAAGGAGGGAAGAGTATATGGAGAAAAAGAGAGAAGTTAAGAGAGTGGTGAAGCAATGTAAAAAGAGAGCAAATGAGTGAGTGGGTGAGATGTTATCAACAAATTTTGTTGAAAATAAGAAAAAGTTTTGGAGTGAGATTAACAAGTTAAGAAAGCCTAGAGAACAAATGGATTTGTCAGTTAAAAATAGGAGAGGAGAGTTATTAAATGGAGAGTTAGAGGTATTGGGAAGATGGAGGGAATATTTTGAGGAATTGTTAAATGTTGATGAAGATAGGGAAGCTGTGATTTCGTGTATAGGGCAAGGAGGAATAACATCTTGTAGGAGTGAGGAAGAGCCAGTTGTGAGTGTGGGGGAAGTTCGTGAGGCAGTAGGCAAAATGAAAGGGGGTAGGGCAGCCGGGATTGATGGGATAAAGATAGAAATGTTAAAAGCAGGTGGGGATATAGTTTTGGAGTGGTTGGTGCAATTATTTAATAAATGTATGGAAGAGGGTAAGGTACCTAGGGATTGGCAGAGAGCATGCATAGTTCCTTTGTATAAAGGCAAAGGGGATAAAAGAGAGTGCAAAAATTATAGGGGGATAAGTCTGTTGAGTGTACCTGGTAAAGTGTATGGTAGAGTTATAATTGAAAGAATTAAGAGTAAGACGGAGAATAGGATAGCAGATGAACAAGGAGGCTTTAGGAAAGGTAGGGGGTGTGTGGACCAGGTGTTTACAGTGAAACATATAAGTGAACAGTATTTAGATAAGGCTAAAGAGGTCTTTGTGGCATTTATGGATTTGGACAAGGCATATGACAGGGTGGATAGGGGGGCAATGTGGCAGATGTTGCAGGTGTATGGTGTAGGAGGTAGGTTACTGAAAGCAGTGAAGAGTTTTTACGAGGATAGTGAGGCTCAAGTTAGAGTATGTAGGAAAGAGGGAAATTTTTTCCCAGTAAAAGTAGGCCTTAGACAAGGATGTGTGATGTCACCGTGGTTGTTTAATATATTTATAGATGGGGTTGTAAGAGAAGTAAATGCGAGGGTCTTGGCAAGAGGCGTGGAGTTAAAAGATAAAGAATCACACACAAAGTGGGAGTTGTCACAGCTGCTCTTTGCTGATGACACTGTGCTCTTGGGAGATTCTGAAGAGAAGTTGCAGAGATTGGTGGATGAATTTGGTAGGGTGTGCAAAAGAAGAAAATTAAAGGTGAATACAGGAAAGAGTAAGGTTATGAGGATAACAAAAAGATTAGGTGATGAAAGATTGAATATCAGATTGGAGGGAGAGAGTATGGAGGAGGTGAACGTATTCAGATATTTGGGAGTGGACGTGTCAGCGGATGGGTCTATGAAAGATGAGGTGAATCATAGAATTGATGAGGGAAAAAGAGTGAGTGGTGCACTTAGGAGTCTGTGGAGACAAAGAACTTTGTCCTTGGAGGCAAAGAGGGGAATGTATGAGAGTATAGTTTTACCAACGCTCTTATATGGGTGTGAAGCGTGGGTGATGAATGTTGCAGCGAGGAGAAGGCTGGAGGCAGTGGAGATGTCATGTCTGAGGGCAATGTGTGGTGTGAATATAATGCAGAGAATTCGTAGTTTGGAAGTTAGGAGGAGGTGCGGGATTACCAAAACTGTTGTCCAGAGGGCTGAGGAAGGGTTGTTGAGGTGGTTCGGACATGTAGAGAGAATGGAGCGAAACAGAATGACTTCAAGAGTGTATCAGTCTGTAGTGGAAGGAAGGCGGGGTAGGGGTCGGCCTAGGAAGGGTTGGAGGGAGGGGGTAAAGGAGGTTTTGTGTGCGAGGGGCTTGGACTTCCAGCAGGCATGCGTGAGCGTGTTTGATAGGAGTGAATGGAGACAAATGGTTTTTAATACTTGACGTGCTGTTGGAGTGTGAGCAAAGTAACATTTATGAAGGGATTCAGGGAAACCGGCAGGCCGGACTTGAGTTCTGGAGATGGGAAGTACAGTGCCTGCACTCTGAAGGAGGGGTGTTAATGTTGCAGTTTTAAAAACTGTAGTGTAAAGCACCCTTCTGGCAAGACAGTGATGGAAAGAAATATATATACACACAAAACAACCACTGCAAAAGAACAATGAAATTCCAAGCGCTTTCGTGACCTCTCACATTGTCAAGGAACTATAAAAACAATACATCAAAAGAAGGCATATAAAGGTCAAGATCACACCTCACCATCACATCCCACAACAAAGTATACACCTGACATGCAACGACATCCAACTCATAGGAAAGGAACACTGCAGCAGGCCTGTTGGCCTCAACTAGGCAGGTCCTCACAGCATCCCACTAACAAAGCACTCTACCCAAGAAATAAGATTTACTATTTGTCCAATGCATTATTAAATTCTTCCCAAATTTTATTAATTATAAATGAATCTAATTTATATAAATCAAAGGAAATATTCATATTATTTTCAAATCTGCTTTTTATAAAACATGGTTCAATTACATTCCTTTTGACTATGGACTTGCTTGATACAACTTTCTCAACTTTTTGAAAGTCAATTGGATGGTTAAAATCTCTCACATGAATAAATAAGAGCATTAGAATTTTGTCCAGTTCTAATGCTATATTTATGTTGTTTTAATCTTAGTTCGAGACTTTTACCAGTTTGACCATAATAAACTATCACAAATTTTACATGGGATCTTATAGACACATCCATCAGCATTTTGGGGGAATTCTTGATCAAAAGTTTTTTTTACTGTATCACGATTTTTAAATACAACTTTGACATTAAAAGTCTTAAGAAGAGAAGGAATATCAACCATCTTCTTAAGACTTTTAATATCAAAGTTGTATTTAAAAATCTTGAGACTTATATTAGCAGTGTGAGAGGGGGAGCCCAGACTGCCTGTGTTGCCTGTTCGTAGACCTAAGCATGGAGTGAGGAGGAAGCCGGGAGCGCAGCGCTCGCATGCGGCATCAGGTGACGTCACACAAGCTAGTCACTGAGCCCAGCAAGGGATCAACTATGTAAAACATATAGATGGTACTAACTATGATACTCAGATAACATATACATATACAGGGGATCAGCAACTATGCTGACAAATTAGCCTCCCCTTAGCGGTATTTTCATATGGTTTTTATGGTTGTATTCTTGTTTTTTGGTCTCCTTTGATAGATTGGAAGATATATTACAAAACTAGATATGATTCTGATTCGTTTCACGATGAAAAGTACCTTGAAATTAAGCTCAAAGTACATACCAGGAATGTTCGATTCTTTGGCGAAGTTCAAGAGTAAGCAAATGACATCACTGTCCGTTCCAATATGCAGTCGTGAATGTGTTGACATTATTTATACAATTATGTATTACAATAATGCAGTAGTTTGCATAACAGTAAATCTTATATTTTTTGTGTGAATAAAAATTAAAAATTATTTATATTGTAATGATAATACATATAATAATAATAGTATAAAACTATAATATAATAATACATATAATAATAATAGTATAAAATTATAATATAATAATACATGTAATAAAATAGTGTATGTATAATAATAAATGTATACGTAGGGCCCCACTTATACGGCAGGTTAGGTTCCAGGCTATCGCCGTAAAGTGGAACACCCTTTTTTTCCACTTATAAATGCATACAAATACTAGATAACAAGTTTACACTAAAATATATTAAGTTAGCAATAGAACTAGGCATCAAAAAACAATAAAAAAATACAATACATACATAGTGCACTCATTACTTACCTTAAAATATTTAGTCTTAATCTAGGGTGAGATGATTAGTATTTATTGTAGGAAATCAAGTGTGGTACGTATATGTATGGTAGCCAGCCGGGCTACCATACCAGGCCAACCCACCCACAAATATTCTATGATATTTAAGCATCCCAGAGTGATAAAATGTATATACAGTTCACTCATTACTTACCTTAAAATATTTGTAGTCTTAATGCATGGTCAGGAGTAAGTAAATGAGATAAAACGAATAAATGAGAAAGAAAGAATGAGTACATGAGAGAGGACAGGCGCAGAGTTATGTAAACAAACCAGGTGAACGTAAGTTTTGTAAACAACAAAGTGTACACGTCTGGTTAGTGTACAAGTTACATTGTGTACAGGTTGTCTCTACATTGATATGGTAGAATAAATAAAGAAGAACACTCCCATTCTAATGTAACATCATTTTGAGAAGAAATGATGCTCCGAGTGAAGGCAATGGAAATAAGCCACCCTGTCTGACATTTTTGGGTTATCCTAGGTTCTCTACACATATGCTGTTATGTATGATAATCTATGTAACTGTATTTGTGTATACCTGAATAAACTTACATACATACGAAAGTAATAATTTTCTACAGTTACCCCCAGTAACACATTTTCTCTTATGTTAGATTAGAGAAAATGTTATTCTTGCCATCACTTGTACAAGTTATCTGGCTACCACATCTCATATTTATGTTTATTCTATTGTGGGGGTGTATTATCTGTATATGTTATGTATCATGTTTATTACATAATTTTGACCCCTCAAGGAAGGTTCCTTGATGTTGGTGAGGGGCTCTTGATTTAGGGAATTGGATCTGTGCTCCAGTTCCCCAAATTAAGCCTGAATGCCTTCCACATCCCCCCCCCAGGCGCTGTATAATCCTCCGGGTTTAGCGCTTCCCCTTTGATTATAATAATAATCAAAGGGGGTTGTAAGAGAAGTAAATGCGAGGGTCTTGGCAAGAGGCGTGGAGTTAAAAGATAAAGAATCACACACAAAGTGGGAGTTGTCACAGCTGCTCTTTGCTGATGACACTGTGCTCTTGGGAGATTCTGAAGAGAAGTTGCAGAGATTGGTGGATGAATTTGGTAGGGTGTGCAAAAGAAGAAAATTAAAGGTGAATACAGGAAAGAGTAAGGTTATGAGGATAACAAAAAGATTAGGTGATGAAAGATTGAATATCAGATTGGAGGGAGAGAGTATGGAGGAGGTGAACGTATTCAGATATTTGGGAGTGGACGTGTCAGCGGATGGGTCTATGAAAGATGAGGTGAATCATAGAATTGATGAGGGAAAAAGAGTGAGTGGTGCACTTAGGAGTCTGTGGAGACAAAGAACTTTGTCCTTGGAGGCAAAGAGGGGAATGTATGAGAGTATAGTTTTACCAACGCTCTTATATGGGTGTGAAGCGTGGGTGATGAATGTTGCAGCGAGGAGAAGGCTGGAGGCAGTGGAGATGTCATGTCTGAGGGCAATGTGTGGTGTGAATATAATGCAGAGAATTTGTAGTTTGGAAGTTAGGAGGAGGTGCGGGATTACCAAAACTGTTGTCCAGAGGGCTGAGGAAGGGTTGTTGAGGTGGTTCGGACATGTAGAGAGAATGGAGCGAAACAGAATGACTTCAAGAGTGTATCAGTCTGTAGTGGAAGGAAGGCGGGGTAGGGGTCGGCCTAGGAAAGGTTGGAGGGAGGGGGTAAAGGAGGTTTTGTGTGCGAGGGGCTTGGACTTCCAGGAGGCATGCATGAGCGTGTTTGATAGGAGTGAATGGAGACAAATGGTTTTTAATACTTGACGTGCTGTTGGAGTGTGAGCAAAGTAACATTTATGAAGGGATTCAGGGAAACCGGCAGGCCGGACTTGAGTCCTGGAGATGGGAAGTACAGTGCCTGCACTCTGAAGGAGGGGTGTTAATGTTGCAGTTTAAAAACTGTAGTGTAAAGCACCCTTCTGGCAAGACAGTGATGGAGTGAATGATGGTGAAAGTTTTTCTTTTTCGGGCCACCCTGCCTTGGTGGGAATCGGCCAGTGTGATAATAAAAAAAAAAAAAAAAAAAATAATAAAAATAATTTTGAAAAAAATATCATGGATGGATTAATGAAAATGTGTATATTAACGTAATATACGACATTTAATGAGACTCGGTGACTATTATTATTATTATTATTTTCTAATGTGACGTCACTTGTGCAAGTCGTCTGCTACCACATCTCATATTTATGTTTGTTTATTCTACTGTGGGGTGTATTTTATCATATTTATATGTTATGCATCATGTTTATTATATAATTTTGAAAAAATATCATAGATGGATTAATGAAAATGTGTATATTAACATAATATACATTTAAATGAGACTCTGTGATTATTATCATTACTAATATGACATCTGGAGACCTAAGACACTCTTACTGATTTTAATGTGTACCTGCATGCCAGCACAGTGTGTAAGTTTATTTAGGTACAGGTATACATAAGTATAATTATCAGAGTATATATAAAATATGAAATAACTTTTAAAAACACTTGAAATTTTGGACTTTCCAGACAAAATGGAGAGACTTAGGGCTTACGGATCTCACAAAGAATGTAAACAAACCAGGTGGGGAGAGGTGACTGTATTAGAAAGACAGGTGGGGGGAGCCATATAGTGAGTTTTGATAATTTAAAACAGCCGTGTTATCGGAACGCCATAAAGTGGGGCCCTACTGTAATAATAATGTACTATAGCTGCCTTCACCTGTTACACAATGACATTTTATTCATTCTAGAGTACATATCAGGTTTCTAAGTTATTTATATTGTTTATTACGTCATATTAGATGAACTGTGATAGATAAATAAGCCGTATAGATGATATAAGCGAAATTATTCAAGGAGTATTTTGTCCGGTCTCCAGATAAACTCTCGTCCGCCGACGATACCACCACATGAATGACATATTTTATTCATTCTAGAGTATATATCAGGTTTCTATGTTATTTATAGTGTTTATTATATATTAGATGAATTATGATAGATAAATAAGCAGTATAGATAATATTAGGGAAATTATTGAAGTACAGAATTCCCCTGAATGGATTAATTGCACTTCAATTAATTTAAATGAGGAAAATTGACTCTGCAAATGAACAAATCCAGATGCAAGCAAGGTCATGAAACAGATTAAACTCGTGAATGGAGGTTCCACTGTACAGTATGTACAGTATATACAAACTAGCACACCATAGACATACAAACTATGTACTATAGTATATACAAGCTAGTACACTAGACATACAAACTACAGTATGTATGGTATATACAAACTAGTACACAATAACATACTGACTACTAACCCAAGATCCAAATAGTGAACACTGATGTAGTTTTCGAGCTGCATACCCATCAACACCATCCAACATTATTGAGATGGAGTAGAAGACAACAAATGAAGCAGGGGAGGTTGGTAGGATGCAGAAAGCAACCAGAAGGAACAAAAGACGTATGTAACCTGCCAATGTTTGATGTCAATTAATAATTATACTGTACAGTATTACTGTCACGTGCCACACATCAACGCTGTGCTTTATTTAATCTCATGTTGTTTTGTTCATCATAGCCCTTGCAGGAGAAGAAAAAGAGCACCAAAAGAAAATGCACATTGAAGGGTTTAGCAGAAGCTTTTGCAGACTCCAACAAGTTCCTTAAAATGTGTGAAAATGCAGACCTCAACACCGAAAGGCTTTCATTAAAAGAGAGGAATGTTCATGGTACGTTAACTGATTACAAGCAAATCTATGATGAAAAAACAAACAAACCATATGGCCTAGGTGTGCAATAGGCTGTACCATCTAGGATTGTGCAAGTACACTATGACATTCACACAACAATGAAATCATCTAACGATGCATTTCTCACAATGTAACCCTGTCGTTAAGCAATGCATGGCTCTACTTTATTCACTCAACGTAATGCAACATTAATTTACTATCAATCAATCAATGGATTATATGTACTAGAATTTAGAAAAATTAAATTAAAATAGTAATGAAGTATATGTAGAATGTCAGATATATAAATGGTTAATCAATAAAATAGGAATTCTATCCTGTATAATAGTTCATGTGTATGTGAAAAGGTCACAATAACATTTTAAACAATACAACTACTTCAAAGGGAAGGTACACTGCAGCTGAAGGGCTCATGATCCAAGGAAATTGAGCTACCTTTTCCTCCCTTAGAACAAGCTTGACAACCATCCCATCTTCAGGCATTATGCAGCCCCCTATGGGTTTAGCACTTCCCTTTGAAAAAAGTAATAATAAAAATAATAAACAAAGGCTACAGGATCATGTACATGTTAAGCCACATCGTTCTGAAAATGCTATAACTCAATCAGTAAAAAGTTTCACTACAGAACTTTTAGCCAAAGGAAAAAACCTAAAGTGTGAACCCATTTTGTTGCAGTACAGAGAGGCTGTTGGAGCATGAGCAAAGTAATACATGTATTTATGAAGGGATTCAGGGAAACCAGACTTGAGTCCTGAAGGTGGGAAGTACAGTGCATGCACTCTGAAGGAGGGGTGGAGGTGGGAATACAGAGCCTGCACTCTGAAGGAGGGGTAGAGGTGGGAATACAGTGCCTGCACTCTCAAGGAGGGGTGGAGGAGGAAAGTACAGTGCCTGCACTCTCAAGGAGGGGTGTAGGTGGGAAGTACAGTGCCTGCACTCTGAAAGGGGTGGAGGAGGGAAGTACAGTGCCTGCACTCTGAAAGGGGTGGAGGAGGGAAGTACAGTGCCTGCACTCTGAAGGAGGAGTGGAGGTGGGAAGTACAGTGCCTGTACTCTGAAGGAAAGGTGGAGGTGGGGAGTACAGTGCACTCTGAAGGAGGGGTGGAGGTGAGAAGTACAGTGCCTGCACTCTGAAGGAGGGGTGTAGGTGGGAATACAGTACCTGCACTCTGAAGGAGGGAAGTACAGTGCCTGCACTCTGGAGGAGGGGTGGAGGTGGGAAGTACAGTGCCTGCACTCTGAAGGAGGGGGTGGAGGTGGGGAGTACAGTGCCTGCACTCTGAAGGAGGGGTGGAGGTGGGAATACAGTGCCTGCACTCTCAAGGAGGGAAGTACAGTGCCTGCACTTTCAAGGAGGGGTGGAGATGGGACATACAGCACCTGTACTCTGAAGGAAAGGTGGAGGTGAGAAGTACCATGCCTCCTCTCTGAAGGAGGGGTGGAGGTGGGAAGTACAGTGCCTGCCCTCTGAAGGAGGAGTGAAGGTGGGAAGTACAGTGCCTGCACTCTGGAAGGGTGGAGGTGGGAGGTACAGTGAATGCACTCTGAAGGAGGGGTGGAGGTGGGAAGTACAGTGCCTGCACTCCGAAGGAGGGGTGGAGGTAGGAAGTACAGTGCCTGCACTCTGAAGGAGGGATGGAGGTGGGAAGTACAGTGCCTGCCCTCTGAAGGAGGAGTGAAGGTGGGAAGTACAGTGCCTGCACTCTGGAGGGGTGGAGGTGGGAGGTACAGTGAATGCACTCTGAAGGAGGGGTGGAGGTGGGAAGTACAGTGCCTGCACTCTGAAGGAGGGATGGAGGTGGAAAGTACAGTGCCTGCACTCTGAAGGAGGGGTGAAGGTGGGAATTACAATACCTGCCCTCTGAAGGAGGGGTGGAGGTGGTAAGTAGTGCATGCACCCTGAAGGAAGGGTGGAGGTGGGAAGTACAGTGCCTGCACTCCGAAGGAGGGGTGGAGGTAGGAAGTACAGTGCCTGCACTCTGAAGGAGGGATGGAGGTGGAAAGTACAGTGCCTGCACTCTGAAGGAGGGATGGAGGTGGAAAGTACAGTGCCTGCACTCTGAAGGAGGGGTGAAGGTGGGAATTACAATACCTGCCCTCTGAAGGAGGGGTGGAGGTGGAAAGTAGTGCATGCACCCTGAAGGAAGGGTGGAGGTGGGAAGTACAATGCATGCACTTTGAAGGAGGGGTGGAGATATGCTGCAGTTTCTAAACTGTAGTGTTGGCATGCCTCTGGCAAGACAGTGATGGAGTGAATAATGACAGCATTTCTTTTTCAGGTCACCCTGCCTTTTTTGGGAAATGGCCGATGTGTAATATAAATATAAAAATAACAAAGCTAGCTAGCTTTACAGCTGTTTTCTAGTAGAATGATTTTTATATAAATGGATATTCAATAATTAATGCAGATTAGAAGAGGAAACAATTACCATTCATAACTTTTTTTTTTTTTTTTTTTATTATCACACCGGCCGATTCCCACCAAGGCAGGGTGGCCCGAAAAAGAAAAGCTTTCACCATCATTCACTCCATCACTGTCTTGCCAGAAGGGTGCTTTACACTACAGTTTTTAAACTGCAACATTAACACCCCTCCTTCAGAGTGCAGGCACTGTACTTCCCATCTCCAGGACTCAAGTCCGGCCTGCCGGTTTCCCTGAATCCCTTCATAAATGTTACTTTGCTCACACTCCAACAGCACGTCAAGTATTAAAAACCATTTGTCTCCATTCACTCCTATCAAACACGCTCACGCATGCCTGCTGGAAGTCCAAGCCCCTCGCACACAAAACCTCCTTTACCCCCTCCCTCCAACCCTTCCTAGGCCGACCCCTACCCCGCCTTCCTTCCACTACAGACTGATACACTCTTGAAGTCATTCTGTTTCGCTCCATTCTCTCTACATGTCCGAACCACCTCAACAACCCTTCCTCAGCCCTCTGGACAACAGTTTTGGTAATCCCGCACCTCCTCCTAACTTCCAAACTACGAATTCTCTGCATTATATTCACACCACACATTGCCCTCAGACATGACATCTCCACTGCCTCCAGCCTTCTCCTCGCTGCAACATTCATCACCCACGCTTCACACCCATATAAGAGCGTTGGTAAAACTATACTCTCATACATTCCCCTCTTTGCCTCCAAGGACAAAGTTCTTTGTCTCCACAGACTCCTAAGTGCACCACTCACTCTTTTTCCCTCATCAATTCTATGATTCACCTCATCTTTCATAGACCCATCCGCTGACACGTCCACTCCCAAATATCTGAATACGTTCACCTCCTCCATACTCTCTCCCTCCAATCTGATATTCAATCTTTCATCACCTAATCTTTTTGTTATCCTCATAACCTTACTCTTTCCTGTATTCACCTTTAATTTTCTTCTTTTGCACACCCTACCAAATTCATCCACCAATCTCTGCAACTTCTCTTCAGAATCTCCCAAGAGCACAGTGTCATCAGCAAAGAGCAGCTGTGACAACTCCCACTTTGTGTGTGATTCTTTATCTTTTAACTCCACGCCTCTTGCCAAGACCCTTGCATTTACTTCTCTTACAACCCCATCTATAAATATATTAAACAACCACGGTGACATCACACATCCTTGTCTAAGGCCTACTTTTACTGGGAAAAAATTTCCCTCTTTCCTACATACTCTAACTTGAGCCTCACTATCCTCGTAAAAACTCTTCACTGCTTTCAGTAACCTACCTCCTACACCATACACTTGCAACATCTGCCACATTGCCCCCCTATCCACCCTGTCATACGCCTTTTCCAAATCCATAAATGCCACAAAGACCTCTTTAGCCTTATCTAAATACTGTTCACTTATATGTTTCACTGTAAACACCTGGTCCACCCACCCCCTACCTTTCCTAAAGCCTCCTTGTTCATCTGCTATCCTATTCTCCGTCTTACTCTTAATTCTTTCAATTATAACTCTACCATACACTTTACCAGGTACACTCAACAGACTTATCCCCCTATAATTTTTGCACTCTCTTTTATCCCCTTTGCTTTTATACAAAGGAACTATGCATGCTCTCTGCCAATCCCTAGGTACCTTACCCTCTTCCATACATTTATTAAATAATTGCACCAACCACTCCAAAACTATATCCCCACCTGCTTTTAACATTTCTATCTTTATCCCATCAATCCCGGCTGCCTTACCCCCTTTCATTTTACCTACTGCCTCACGAACTTCCCCCACACTCACAACTGGCTCTTCCTCACTCCTACAAGATGTTATTCCTCCTTGCCCTATACACGAAATCACAGCTTCCCTATCTTCATCAACATTTAACAATTCCTCAAAATATTCCTTCCATCTTCCCAATACCTCTAACTCTCCATTTAATAACTCTCCTCTCCTATTTTTAACTGACAAATCAATTTGTTCTCTAGGCTTTCTTAACTTGTTAATCTCACTCCAAAACTTTTTCTTATTTTCAACAAAATTTGTTGATAACATCTCACCCACTCTCTCATTTGCTCTCTTTTTACATTGCTTCACCACTCTCTTAACTTCTCTCTTTTTCTCCATATACTCTTCCCTCCTTGCATCACTTCTACTTTGTAGAAACTTCTCATATGCTAACTTTTTCTCCCTTACTACTCTCTTTACATCATCATTCCACCAATCGCTCCTCTTCCCTCCTGCACCCACTTTCCTGTAACCACAAACTTCTGCTGAACACTCTAACACTACATTTTTAAACCTACCCCATACCTCTTCGACCCCATTGCCTATGCTCTCATTAGCCCATCTATCCTCCAATAGCTGTTTATCTCTTACCCTAACTGCCTCCTCTTTTAGTTTATAAACCTTCACCTCTCTCTTCCCTGATGCTTCTATTCTCCTTGTATCCCATCTACCTTTTACTCTCAGTGTAGCTACAACTAGAAAGTGATCTGATATATCTGTGGCCCCTCTATAAACATGTACATAACTTATTATCACATTATATAGCCTCCATTTTTAAGTTTGAGTAGAAAAAGATATAAATGCCGGGTGGATTTTCAAGTTACGTTTTGAACCTGACACTGTGGTCTATGATACAAAATTTCTTTTATTCTAGAGACAACATACAGCCTTTTGTTGTTCATTTGATATATAGTGAATTTATCAAGCAAAACAGTGCAAACAACCAAAGAAAATTTTTTTGAAGAGATTAATTCGAGTACTAAACAAGTAACTTTAAATTCCTTCTACTGCTGTGAGGTATTTCTCTCAAGGAATACACACTTAGATTTCATACTATGCCTTATTTTGGCTATTGAGGTATTCTGATTAGTATACAGCCTCTCCTCACTTAACGACAGAGCTCTGTTCCTAAGACCACATCGTTAACAAATTCGTTGCTAAGTGAGGAGCATACTATAACGGTAGTGGGTTTGTGTCAACCATCTTTGATACTGTTTTAATGTCACTTTTGCACCATTTATAACATTTCTAGTATATTTTTAAATGTTTATACAGTAGTGTACTGTATATTGAAATAAACAGAATAGAGGAAATCAGCTCTAATATACATTAATTAGAGATGAATACTGGTCAGAGAGACTATTTTAAGTCTGAGGCATCAGTAAACAAGTACATCGCTAAGTGAGGAGAGGCTGTACACGAGGACTCCGCTTTACAGCATTTCGCTGATGCAGTGCTTTTCAATTATACACATTCTTCATTTATTCAGCCTTCCTACAATAAATATATTCAACCCTCACTCACTGTAAATTAAGGATGAAAATATTTTAAGGTAAGTAATGTGTTTTCCAAGGGGAAGTGGAACAGAATTCTTCCTCCGTAAGCCATGTGTGTTGTAAGAGGCGACTAAAATGCCGGGAGCAAGGGGCTAGTAACCCTTTCTCCTGTATAAATTACTAAATTTAAAAAGAGAAACTTCTGTTTTTCTTTTTGGGCCACCCTGCCTCGGTGGGATACGGCCGGCGTGTTGAAGGAAGAAGTAATGTGTGTACGTACTGTATATGCATATTTAAGGCTGAGTTCTATTACTCAGTTAACATATTATAATCATATTATCAGGCTTTTATACACATTTGAAAGTGAAAAAAAAGGCTTTTTCTACTTTATAGCAATTTTGCTTTACAGCAGTAGTCTGGGACCTAACATGCTGTATAATTGGGGCCCTCCTATAGTTATCATTTTTTTAACATGCTGGCCGTCTTCCACCGAGGCAGGGTGACCCAAAGAAAAGAAACTTTTACCATCATTCACACGATCACTGTCTTTGCAGAGGTGCACAGATACAAGAGTTTAGATGTCACTCTAAACAGTAAATAGCCCAAACCCCTCCAGGACTCAAGTCCGGCTAACCAGTTTCCATGAATCCCTTCATAAAATGTTACCATCCTGCTCACACTCCAACAGCTTGTCAAGTCCCAAAAACCATTTATCTCCACTCACTCTTATCTAACACACTTCCATATGCTTGCTGTATGTCCGAGCACCTCGCACACAAAACCTCTTTTACTCCCTCTTCCTGTGCTTTCCAGGGATGACCTTTACACCTCCTTCCCTCCACTACATATTTATACTTGTCATTTGCAGGATTAATGGCCTAAGTAAAATTTATTTTCCATAGCATTACCTAGTTTTACATGTTTTTCTATCATACATGAAAAAGTTTACACAATTATGCAATGCATTTCGGGCAAACTTAAGATTAAACTTACAATAAACTATCTATAGAACCAACGCTTTTGTTTTAATACACCATCCGTTTCCTACCAAGGTAGGATGACCCAAAAAAACAAGAAACTTTCAAAAGCTGGTATACTGTATTACATATACAGTATACCAGTATATGAGAATTTAATGAATTTATAAGAAGCAAGGAGAAGGAATTATGTACAGTGTAAGAGACTGGCTTCAAATCCAATATACCAAAACAGCAGATTATTTTTTACCATAGTCATCAAGCTAAAGAGACATAACTTATCCAGAGAACCTGGAGAGACTTGGAAGGCTAATCTCCATGGAGACTGAGGAACGATCATAATAATTTCTGTTAAATCTTTAAAAGAAAGATGTGTAATTTAGATTGCTGAGACTAAATAATTCAGCACTGTACAATAAAAATGGTCATACTTAAAGACACGTAACTACACACAAGCTAAACAATTATTATAATCACAGGAAGTGCTAAACCCATATATGTACATATAAAAAAATCAACACACATCCATAGAAAAATATCAGCATGAAACAACCAATAATGCAGATAAAAGTCACATAAAATAATAAGTAAATGCACTCACAAAAATTAAAAAAAAACCTTCACCCATTTAACCCTTAAACTGTCCAAATGTAGGTCTATGTTTTTTCAACATTTGAAAGTATGTAAAAAAAACATAGATCTTCTTTTTGTTTTTTTACATTTGAAAACATGTAAAAAACTGTGATCTACGTTTTTTTGTTATAATTTGAAAATATGTAAAAAATGTAGATCTACTTTTGGAGCACTACGCATGTGAACATAGATCTGTTTGGACAGTTTAAGGGTTAAATAAAAGCTAAAAATAGTCTTTATAGAGAAAGGGACTGAACACTTATCAGCAATAAAAGACTGAACACCTTATAGTAACCTCTCCACTTCCTTCTGCAGTCTCTAGCATAAAAATCATTTCTGTAGCCACATGAAAAAGTCTGCTTTACAGGCACATTATGGCAATAAGATACTCTGGTGTGACAAGTGTCTTATTCATCAATTCATCAACTCGTAAGTACTGCATGCCATTTTAAGAGTTAATACTGAACATAACTATGAAGCTCTACAAGCAATAGAGTGCAAGTAGATAAAGTTAGTTAATTTAAAAATTTCTTCCAAATTAAGATGATTTTACTGTACTCAACTAAAATTCCGTTATATACTTACCAATTATATTTGGAATGTAGAGTAAAACCCTATAGTCAGGTTTGTTTTCCCCACCAATACGTTTACTTGTTACACATGGTTGATTATCATCCAGTCTCCTCCTTGGTTCTGAGCTTGCCATTTTTTCTTTTTATGTAACATCTGAAGCATCCTAGAATAATAAGATAAGATTTTGTTCTGATTTTTAACCCTGGAGGGCTAGCCACCCAGGATAACCCAAGAAAGTCAGTACCTCATAGAGGGTTTGTCTGTCTTATTTCCACTGAGGTCTTCAATCTTGTTCCCCAGGATGTGACCCACTCCAGTCGACTAGCATGAAAGAAATTATTTATAAAATCCTTAGTACATGTACTGTAATAGCCAGTTCAAGTAATACAGTGGACCCCCGCATAACGATCACCTCCGAATGCGACCAATTATGTAAGTGTATTTATGTAAGTGCGTTTGTACTGGTATAACATGGGGGTCTGAAATGGACTAATCTACTTCACAATATTCCTTATGGGAACAAATTCGGTCAGTACTGGCACCTGAACATACTTTTGGAGTGAAAAAATATCGTTAACCGGGGGTCCACTGTACTTTAATAAGTTTATTTAGGTACAGTTACACAAGTACAATTATGATACATACCTAGCACACCTGGAGGTTGGTTAAAAATCTTGGGTTCGATCCCTGGCTAGTCGCAGTATTGTTATTCACTTTAAAACCACTTGTTTTGTGGATCCATTTACATAGTAACATGTGTAAATTACCTACAAACCCCTCCCCCCCCCCAAAAAAAAAAAAGTCTGACAAAGTGACTTATTTCCATTGGGTTCCTTGACCATCTACAATCCTGTAATAGACAGAGCTTTTAAGTACTGTACATACAGCACTCATAAATTCCTTATAGAGGAAAATGAGAAATACAGGTGCCTAAAGTGCCACATCTGTTATTTGAAATAAGGTAATAGAAAGCAAGTTATCTTAATATGCAAAATAACCCCAGTGAAAAAAATGGTAATATTCCAAGCACTTTTGTGATTTCTCACATTAACATGGAACAGATTTCTAATAAGTAAGTTTATTTAGTCATAGGTACACATAAGTGCAATTATCATAGTGTAAATTACCCAGGATAACCCAAAAAGTCAAGTGAGTTATTTCCATTGGGGTCCTTTAACATTTAAATTATTATAATTTAAAGAAGTGCTAAACCACAATGGATATACAGCGCATTTTTTTAACATTTAAAATTAATATAAAACATGTCAAGCTGAGTGATCTGCAACATGGTCTAGTAAGTTATTCAGGTACAGGTATACATAAATACAGTTACATAAATTATCATACATAGCAGCCTAGTGTAGATTACCCGGATTATTATTATAATCAAGGGGGAAGCGCTAGACCCGGAGGATTATACAGCGCCTGGGGGGGGGGATGTGGAAGGCATTCAGGCTTAATTCGGGGAACTGGAGCACAGATCCAATTCCCTAAATCAAGAGCCCCTCACCAACATCAAGGAACCTTCCTTGAGGGGTAGATTACCCGGAATAACCCAAAATGTCACTTTGTACGAGACATTTCCATTTGGGTCCTCATACTAATGTAATTGTGATGAGATATAAAAAATTTTGCCTATACTGATACTCAATTTTTGGCTGATACTGATACCATCAAAATTAGCATATACCCACTGATAGTGAAACCATTAAAATTAGCCAATACCGATACTATCAAAATTAGCTAAGGATATCCCAAGATGTGTCATGGATATCCCAGGATTAGTAATTTTATTTAGGCACAGGTACACATAAGTACAATTATATTAGTGTAAATTACCGGGGATAATCCCCCCCCTCCAAAAAAAAAAACGTGAAAGTGACTTATTTCCTTTCCAAATATTCCAAAATATGTCATGGATAACACAGGATGTCACATATATCCCAGGATATCATGGATATCCCAACATGAAATCGTGAATATTCCAAAATGTGGAATGGATAACATCCCAGGATGTCATGGATATCCCAGTATGAATCATGGATATCATTGATTGTCATGGATAACCCACAAAGATAAGTACCACGGATATCCCAGGATGAGTCATGGATATCTGGATGTGTCACGAATATTCCAGGATGTCATGGATATCCCAGGATGTGTGGCAGGTAGGTGAAGATGTTGTACAGTAGAGTTGCTGCAGCGTCACCTTCGTTCACCTTCAACCAGACAGTGACTAACCTAACTCACTCAAGCAAACAGTGACGCTACATTACACTGCTTCACTACACTGTACTGAACTACACTGCTACACTAAACTATACTAAACTACACTACACTGCTACACTAAACTATACTAAACTACACTATACTACACTACACTGCTACACTAAACTATACTAAACTACACTATACTACACTACACTGCTACACTATACTACGCTACACTATACTACACTACACTGCTACACTATACTACGCTACACTATACTACACTACACTGCTACACTACACTGCACTACACTACACTGCTACACTATACTACACTACACTTCTACACTATACTACACTACACTGCTACACTATACTACGGTACACTATACTACACTACACTGCTTCACTACACTGCACTACACTACATTGCTACACTATACTTCACTACACTGCACTACACTACACTGCTACACTACACTACACTGCTACACTACACTGCTACACTATACTACACTGCTACACTATACTACACTGCTACACTACACTGCACTACACTACACTGCTACACTACACTGCACTACACTACACTGCTACACTACGCTGCACTACACTACACTGCTACATTACACTGCTACACTGTACTACACTACACTACTACACTGCTACACTACACTGCACTACACTACACTGCTACACTATACTACACTGCTACACTATACTACACTACACTGTTACACTATACTACACTACACCGCTACACTATACCACACTACACTGCTACACTATACTACACTACACCGCTACACTATACCACACTACACTACATTGCTACACTACACTGCTACACTTCACTGCTACACTATACTACACTACACTGCTACACTATACACTACACCGCTACACAATACTGCACTACACTGCTACACTATACTACACTGCACTGTTACACTATACTACACTACACCGCTACACTATACCACACTACACTGCTACACTATACTACACTATACCACACTACACTACATTGCTACACTACACTGCTACACTTCACTGCTACACTATACTACACTGCTACACTTCACTGCTACACTATACTACACTTCATTGCTACACCTTACTACACTACACTGCTACACTAGACTACACTACATTGTTACACTATACCACACTACACTGCTACGATATACTAGTAGTCAACAGAGGAAAGTCCGAGGCAGCTACGGTGAAAATCTCTGTTCCACAAGGCACAGTACTTGCTCCCATCTTGTTCCTCATCCTCATATCCGACATAGACAAGGATGTCAGCCACAGCACCGTGTCTTCCTTTGCAGATGACACCCGAATCTGCATGACCGTGTCTTCCATTGCAGACACTGCAAGGCTCCAGGCGGACATCAACCGAATCTTTCAGTGGGCTGCAGAAAACAATATGAAGTTCAACGATGAGAAATTTCAATTACTCAGATATGGTAAACACGAGGAAATTAAATCTTCATCAGAGTACAAAACAAATTCTGGCCACAAAATAGAGCGAAACACCAACGTCAAAGACCTGGGAGTGATCATGTCGGAGGATCTCACCTTCAAGGACCATAACATTGTATCAATCGCATCTGCTAGAAAAATGACAGGATGGATAATGAGAACCTTCAAAACTAGGGAGGCCAAGCCCATGATGACACTCTTCAGGTCACTTGTTCTATCTAGACTGGAATATTGCTGCACACTAACAGCACCTTTCAAGGCAGGTGAAATTGCTGACCTAGAAAATGTACAGAGAACCTTCACGGCGCGCATAACGGAGATAAAACACCTCAATTACTGGGAGCGCTTGAGGTTCCTGAACTTGTATTCCCTGGAACGCAGGCGGGAGAGATACATGATTATATACACCTGGAAAATCCTAGAGGGACTAGTACCGAACTTGCACACGAAAATCACTCACTACGAAAGCAAAAGACTTGGCAGACGATGCAACACCCCCCCAATGAAAAGCAGGGGTGTCACCAGCAAGTTAAGAGACCATACAATAAGTGTCAGGGGCCCGAGACTGTTCAACTGCCTCCCAGCATACATAAGGGGGATTACCAACAGACCCCTGGCAGTCTTCAAGCTGGCACTGGACAAGCACCTAAAGTCGGTTCCTGACCAGCCGGGCTGTGGCTCATACGTTGGTCTGCGTGCAGCCAACAGTAACAGCCTGGTTGATCAGGGTCTGATCCACCAGGAGGCCTGGTCACAGACCGGGCCGCGGGGGCGCTGACCCCCGGAACTCTCTCCAGGTAAACTACACTATACTACACTATGCTGCTACACAATACTACACTACACTGCTACACTATACTACACTACACTGCTACACTATACTACACTACACTGCTACACTATACTACACTACACTGCTACACTATACTACACTACACTATACTACACTACGCTGCTGCACTACACTGCTACACTATACTACAATACACTGTATGCTACACAGTACACTAAACTACATAGTACACTACACTACAGTACACTGCACTACACAATACACTACACTACAGTACACTACACAGTATACTGCACTACAGTACACTACACTACGCCATACCATACACTACACAACTACACTACACTGCTACACTACACCGCTACACTACACTACACCATTACAATACACTACACAGTATACTACACGCCTACACTACACTACACCATACCAAGCAAAAGACTTGGCAAGAAAAGCAATATGTCCCCAATAAAAAGCAGGGGCGTCACGAGTATGCTAAGAGACAACACAATAAGTGCCTCGGACCTAAGACTGTTCAACTGCCTCCCAGCATACATAAGGGGGATTACCAATAGACCACTGGCTGTCCAAGAAGCGCCTGGACAGGCACCTAAAGTCAGTACCTGACCAGTCGGGCTGTGGTTCCTATGCTGGATTGCATACAGCCACCAATAACAGCCTGGTTGATCAGGCCTTGTTTCACTATAAGGCCTGGTCATGGACTGGGCTGCGGGGGTATTGATCCCCAAAGCCTGGTCCTTGTCTCCTGGTATACTCCAGGTAACTGCTATTATGACACAGCTCATATTACTATATTATTATTATACGTATTTAGAGGGAAGCACTAAACCCATAGGGGTCATGCTGCACCTTAGGGAATGGGAGACAATCAGGTTCAATCCAAGGGGAGGACAGGTACAAATCGTATAATTCCTTGGATCAAGAGCCCTCACCAGCATCAAGGAACCTTTTGAGGGGAGCACTCTTATTATAGTTACTATTACGTATTATTATAATCATAATTATTATTGGTTTTATAGTATTATAATTATTATAAGTACATATTAGTAACAATTATAAAAGCACTAAACCTGTAGGGAAAAGCCTCTAGGAAATATGGGAGACCATTAGGTTTGATCCATGAAAGGGAAGGGTAGGTCCAATTCCTTGGATCAGAAGCCACCCTTGGATCATGAAAGCTACCCTTGACAATAAAAATTATGGAAAACACATTTAAGACAGCCTAAAGCATCAAGATTTATTTTCATTGGTTTCTTGTACATAGCTCGGTGGTAGCATCTCTGGCTCAAAACCAAAGGGTGTGGGTTCGATTCTGAGACATTTTTTAATGGTTTAAGGGTAAGTATATCAATACAAGGGGTGCCAATACAGCATTGCTCTCACAGTAACCTTGATAATGTCTACTTCTTCAGAGTTTCTCTCTACATTAGGCACTTCTGTATGTCATCTTATATTTGACAAGTACCTATATCAGTATTCTTCCTCCATAAGCCATGTGTGTCATAAGAGGTGACTAAAATGCCAGGAGCAAGAGGCTAGTAACCCCTTCTCCTGTATACATTACTAATTTTAAAAAGAGAAATTTTCGTTTTTCTTTTTAGGTCACCCTGCCTTGGCATTATTATTATTACAATCAAGGGGGAAGCGCTAAACCCGGAGGATTATACAGCAATGTGGAAGGCATTCAGGCTTAATTTGGGGAACTGGAGCACAGATCCAATTTAAATCAAGAGTCACCAACATCAAGGAACCTTCCTTGAGGGGCCCTGCCTTGGCGGGATATGGCCGGTTTGTTGAAACAAAAAAAAATTTATTACAAAAACTTAAAATGTAATTAAAACTTAAATTGTACAATTACAGATGTATACCAACTGCCCACATCATTATTAACAATTATAATACATATTGCTCTCCTCCCTAACTTAGTTGCACTCCTGATGCACTTTTAGCATTAAATCAAAATTGATTTAAAATAATTACTGTCTTTGGAACAATCAGTTAATCCATTCTAATCTTTTATTACTGTATAAAAGAAGGTAAAAAGACACTATGTGCAAAGCAGACCTTTATTTATAGACTATTTCTAAACAGGTGAAAAAATGCTGTAGTCTACATATCAAGAGTCCTCGAGCAGGAAACATGACGTAATCTATATCAAGAATCTTTGAGCACAAATATGAATGTAAGAACCACAACTTGGACATTATGTGTGCTAAATAGAAAAAACAGTAATATCTCATGGCTTGGACATACGTTGAATGTATTGTTAATGAAGCAAACATGGCCAGATGATACTTGGTCACATTCATACACAATTCCTGCATCAAGGCATAAATCAGAGAACCTTTAGTATCGCCAATCCACCTGCTAAACTAACATTACAAGAAAAAAAAAGGCATCAACAAGTTCAAGTAGTGCTGTCATCCACAAGCACACGAATAGATGACTACACATACAGGACAATGAATTCTAATATCAGTCCTGCCCTGAAACTCTTTCTTGATAGTTGCCATATATCTCACATGCATAATACTAGACACAGAAGTCTCTATAATATTCCCCGTGTTCGGCTTAATCTTTGCAAAAACTCAATGTGCATAAAAGGACCTAAAATCTGGAACTCTCTACCTAAAAATTCCAGTCTCTTTCTGCCAGTCACTTTAAAATCTTTCCCTAATGTAGTCTTAACAACAATTAATTCTTTCAACCTGTATTGCCCCTGTCCTTGTCTATCATTCCTATGTTCTTATTCTCTTATACTTGTAATTATAAATTAGTTATAAGTTTGCCCGAAATGCTTTGCATAACAAGGGGTTTTCTATAAAGTAGTTATGTACCTGCCACGAGCCTACCTGGAGGGTATTCCAAGGGTCAATGCCCCCACAGCCCGGTTCATGAACAGGCCTCCTGGTGGATCAGGACCTGATCAACTAGACTATTACTGCTAATTGCATAATATATTTATTTAAAGAAATAAATAAAGTTTGTTTTGTAACCTCTTTTCAATTTCTGCATATAAGTCATATGGTACTATTCCCCACATTAATGAAACTATATTTAGAAAGTTTATAAATAAAAGTTTGTCCTGCACATAAGTGTCTTTTACTACATTTGTGGGTAACTCTTGCCATTAAACATAAAAGATGTTTGATGCTTGGCCATTTACAGTGGCCACTATAACTTTATGTTTGCCTCCATCTGTTATTATACATGAGGGCCGTGCTTGTACAGCAGGTTAGGTTCCAGGTTACTGCTGTAAAACAACAATTGCTGTACAGTGAAACAGCCTATTTTTGCTTTCAAATACATATAAAATCCTGAAAACATGTTTAAACTATCATATATTAAATGAGCAACAGAGCTAGAACTCAAAAATGCATATACACTACACACATTATATACCTTAAAATATTTTCAGCCTTAACACATAGTAAGTGGTGAATATGTTTATTGTAGGAAGTCTGAATAAATGAAGAATGGGTAAAATTGAAAACTGCTGCAAATGCTGTAAAGTGAGGCCCACCTGTATTTATTCATTGGAAATCAGTAAACCCATAGCAGTCATACAGCTTTTTAAAAATGGTAAATAACAAGGCTTGATCTGAGGAAGGGAAGGGTTGCTCCAATTCCTCAGATCAACATCCCTTCACCAGCATATGTGGATCATACACCTGGGATATTGGGAAGTAATTAAGTTTGATTCAGGGAGAAGGAGAGTAGCTACTATTCCTGTGATAAAGTGCCCTTCACCAGCATCAAAGCACCTTCCTTGAACAGACTTCCCTAGTACTGTCCCTTGATGATTCAGGCTCCTAATCTTCACAAGATTTAAGGCAAGATATTCTGGATTCAATCTGTCAGCAGTTCTATAGATGAGGTTTAGCTTCTGCTTTGTCAATGTATGTCACTTTCATTAAAACATATACATATGAGGTTAATAAATGATTTATGTAATGAAGGATTGGATATAAGACTGGAAGGAGGGAGTATGGAGGAAGTGAATGTGTTCAGATATTTGGGAGTGAACTTGCTGGCTGATGGGTCTATGAAAGATGAGGTGAACCATAGAATTGATGAGGGGGAAAAAAGTGAGTGGTGCACTGAGTCTGTGGAGACAAAGAATATTATCCAAAGAGGCAAACAGGAGAATGTATGAGAGTATAGTGGTACCAACACTCTTATTTGGGTGTGAAGTATGGGTTGTGAATGTTGCAGCAAGGAGGAGGCTGGAGGCAGTGGAGACGTCATGTCTGAGGGCAGTGTGGTGTAAATATTATGCAGTGAATTCGTACCTTGGAGATTAAGAGGCAAGATTATTTTTTTTATTATCACACCGGCCGATTCCCACCAAGGCAGGGTGGCCCGAAAAAGAAAAACTTTCACCATCATTCACTCCATCACTGTCTTGCCAGAAGGGTGCTTTACACTACAGTTTTTAAACTGCAACATTAACACCCCTCCTTCAGAGTGCAGGCACTGTACTTCCCATCTCCAGGACTCAAGTCCGGCCTGCCGGTTTCCCTGAATCCCTTCATAAATGTTACTTTGCTCACACTCCAACAGCACGTCAAGTATTAAAAACCATTTGTCTCCATTCACTCCTATCAAACACGCTCACGCATGCCTGCTGGAAGTCCAAGCCCCTCGCACACAAAACCTCCTTTACCCCCTCCCTCCAACCTTTCCTAGGCCGACCCCTACCCCGCCTTCCTTCCACTACAGACTGATACACTCTTGAAGTCATTCTGTTTCGCTCCATTCTCTCTACATGTCCGAACCACCTCAACAACCCTTCCTCAGCCCTCTGGACAACAGTTTTGGTAATCCCGCACCTCCTCCTAACTTCCAAACTACGAATTCTCTGCATTATATTCACACCACACATTGCCCTCAGACATGACATCTCCACTGCCTCCAGCCTTCTCCTCGCTGCAACATTCATCACCCACGCTTCACACCCATATAAGAGCGTTGGTAAAACTATACTCTCATACATTCCCCTCTTTGCCTCCAAGGACAAAGTTCTTTGTCTCCACAGACTCCTAAGTGCACCACTCACTCTTTTTCCCTCATCAATTCTATGATTCACCTCATCTTTCATAGACCCATCCGCTGACACGTCCACTCCCAAATATCTGAATACGTTCACCTCCTCCATACTCTCTCCCTCCAATCTGATATTCAATCTTTCATCACCTAATCTTTTTGTTATCCTCATAACCTTACTCTTTCCTGTATTCACCTTTAATTTTCTTCTTTTGCACACCCTACCAAATTCATCCACCAATCTCTGCAACTTCTCTTCAGAATCTCCCAAGAGCACAGTGTCATCAGCAAAGAGCAGCTGTGACAACTCCCACTTTGTGTGTGATTCTTTATCTTTTAACTCCACGCCTCTTGCCAAGACCCTCGCATTTACTTCTCTTACAACCCCATCTATAAATATATTAAACAACCACGGTGACATCACACATCCTTGTCTAAGGCCTACTTTTACTGGGAAAAAATTTCCCTCTTTCCTACATACTCTAACTTGGGCCTCACTATCCTCGTAAAAACTCTTCACTGCTTTCAGTAACCTACCTCCTACACCATACACTTGCAACATCTGCCACATTGCCCCCCTATCCACCCTGTCATACGCCTTTTCCAAATCCATAAATGCCACAAAGACCTCTTTAGCCTTATCTAAATACTGTTCACTTATATGTTTCACTGTAAACACCTGGTCCACACACCCCCTACCTTTCCTAAAGCCTCCTTGTTCATCTGCTATCCTATTCTCCGTCTTACTCTTAATTCTTTCAATTATAACTCTACCATACACTTTACCAGGTACACTCAACAGACTTATCCCCCTATAATTTTTGCACTCTCTTTTATCCCCTTTGCCTTTATACAAAGGAACTATGCATGCTCTCTGCCAATCCCTAGGTACCTTACCCTCTTCCATACATTTATTAAATAATTGCACCAACCACTCCAAAACTATATCCCCACCTGCTTTTAACATTTCTATCTTTATCCCATCAATCCCAGCTGCCTTACCCCCTTTCATTTTACCTACTGCCTCACGAACTTCCCCCACACTCACAACTGGCTCTTCCTCACTCCTACAAGATGTTATTCCTCCTTGCCCTATACACGAAATCACAGCTTCCCTATCTTCATCAACATTTAACAATTCCTCAAAATATTCCTTCCATCTTCCCAATACCTCTAACTCTCCATTTAATAACTCTCCTCTCCTATTTTTAAGAGGCAAGATATTATTAAAAATATTATCCAGAGGGCTGAGGAGGGGTTAGTGAGGTGCTTTGGACATTCAGAGGATGGAACAAAATAGAATGACTTAGAGGGCGTGTAAATCTGTAGTAGAAGGAAGGTGGGGTAGGAGTTGCTCAAGGAAAGGTTGGAGGGAGGGGAATAAAGGTTTTGCATGCAAGAGGCTTAGACATCCAGGAAGTGTGTGTGATCATGTTAGATAGGAGTGGAGGCAAATAGTTTTTATGAATTTACATGATGTAGGAGTGTGAACACAGTAAAATTTCTGAAGGGATTCAGGAAAGCCAGTTAGCTGGACTTGAGTTCTGGAGGTGAGAAGTACAGTGCCTTCACTCTGGAGGGGTTGTTAGGTAAGACACACATGCAACAGTTAGGTATCTTTATTTCGAAACGTTTCACCTACACAGTAGGCTTCTTCAGTCGAGTACAGAAAAGTTGATAAAAGCAGAAGAGACTTGAAGACGATGTAATCAGTCCATCACCCTTGAAGTTTTGAGGTGGTCAGTCGCTCAGTCTGGAGAAGAGTATTGTTCCATAGTCTGAAACAATATGGAGTTGAAGTGATAGGATGGAGCCTTATATAGCGCCAGGAGGTGAGACGTAGGTCACTAGTAGAGGTAAGAATGCAGACATTGGGAGGTCAGGTCCCTCTCAAATCCAGCCATTCTCACTAGTAGAGGTTGCCGAAGTTGATATCAAGTCTGTACCAAGATACCCTTGTGTCAGACACTGCAACACAAGGGTATCTTGGTAGAGACTTGAAATTAACTTCGACAACCTCTACTAGTGAGAATGGCTGGATTTGAGAGGGACCTGACCTCCCAACGTCTACATTCTTACCTCTACTAGTGACCTACGTCTCACCTCCTGGCGCTATGTAAGGCTCCATCCTATCACTTCAACTCCATATTGTTTCAGACTATGGAACAATATTCTTCTCCAGACTGAGGGACTGACCACCTCAAAACTTCAAGGGTGATGGACTGATTACATCGTCTTCAAGTCTCTTCTGCTTCTATCAACTTTTCTGTACTCGACTGAAGAAGCCTACTGTGTAGGCGAAACGTTTTGAAATAAAGATACCTAACTGTTGCATATGCGTCTTACCTAACAACCTGTCGGTATTTTATACCATTTTATTGTTCACTCTGGAGGGGTGGGGATATTTGTAATTTTGAACTGTATTATTGGCACTCCTCTGGGAAGACAGTGATGGAGTGAGTGATGGTAAGTGTTTCTTTTTTGGGTCACCCTGCTTGTGTGAGAAATAGCCAGTGTGTTAAAATAAATAAATATATGGATTTAGAAAAGGCATATGATAGAGTGGATAGGGGAACAATGTGGCAGATGTTGCAAGTATATGGAATAGGTAGTAAGTTACTAAATGCTGTAAAGAGTTTTTATGAGGATAGTGAGGCTCAGGTTAGGGTGTGTAGCAGAGAGGGAGATTACTTCCCAGTAAAAGTAGGTCTTAGACAGGGATGTGTAATGTCACCATGGTTGTTTAATATATTTATAGATGGGGTTGTAAAAGAAGTAAATGCTAGGATGTTGGAGAGAGGGGTGGGATTAAATTATGGGGAATCAAATACAAAATGGGAATTGACACAGTTACTTTTTGCTGATGATACTGTGCTTATGGCAGATTCTAAAGAAAAGTTGCAAAGGTTAGTGGACAAGTTTGGGAGAGTGTGTAAAGGTAGAAAGTTGAAAGTGAACATAGAAAAGAGCAAGATGATAAGGGTATCAAATGATTTAGATAAAGAAAAATTGGATATCAAATTGGAGAAGAGGGGTATGGAAGAAGTGAATGTTTTCAGATATTTGGGAGTTGACGTGTCAGCAGATGGATTTATGAAGGATGAGGTTAACCATAGAACTAATGAAGAAAAAAAGGTGAGTGGTGCATTGAGGTATATGTGGAGACAAAAAACATTATTTATGGAGGCAAAGAAGGGAATGTATGAAAGTATAATGGTACCAACACTCTTATATGGGTGTGAAGCTTGGGTTGTAAATGCTGCAGTGAGGAGGCAGTTGGAGGCGGTGGAGATATCCTGTCTAAGGGCAATGTGTGGTGTAAATATCACGTAGAGAATTCGGAGTGTGGAAATTAGGAGAAGGTGTGGAGTTAATAAAAGTATTAGTCAGAGGGCTGAAGAGGGGGTTGTTGAGGTGGTTTGGTCATTTAGAGAGAATGGATCAAAGTAGAATGGACATGGAGAGTATAAATCTGTAGGGAAAGGAAGGCAGGGTATGGGTATTGATGCGAAGATATGATTGCTTTCTTTGTTTTTTAATTGCTGTTAATGTTTCTTATGATATTAGATGTGTTTGAAGATGTTTTAGCACTTCCAACATTTGGAAATGCTTAGCGCAATGCTCAACTTGGAATATCCGGTTTACATATACATGTAACTGTTTTTTATTCTATATTTTGGTCCTCTTACACCATGTACAAGGAATAATTTTTATATTACAACTGTTTTAGTGTAATACTCCTCAAAACATGGAAATAAGTCACAATGTGTAATTTTACTGGCTGATCTTGGGTTAAATATACAGTGGTACCTCATACATCCTCAAACCGTTCCAGGACCTTGGACTTATACCAAACAGGAAGTATACCAAACGAAATTTCCCATAAGAAATATAGGTAAAACGATTAATCTGTTCCCACGAAAAAAATCCTATTGTTATTGGCATATTATACATTGATGGGGTTGTATAAAATAATTTAAATATACTGCTTAATACTAAAATAATGTATGTAATTTAAACACTGCTTATTACTAAAAATTTTTTTTTGTTTTTTTTTTCAACAAGTTGGCCGTCTCCCACTGAGGCAGGGTGACCCAAAAAAGAAAGAAAATCCCCAAAAAGAAAATGCTTTCATCATCATTCAACACTTTCACCACACTCACACATAATCACTGTTTTTGCAGAGGTGCTCAAAATACAACAGTTTAGAAGCATATACGTATAAAGATACACAACATATCCCTCCAAACTGCCAATATCCCAAACCCCTCCTTTAAAGTGCAGGCATTGTACTTCCCATTTCCAGGACTCAAGTCCGACTAAAATACATACATAAATACAAAAGAATTAGACGAAATAAATGTAAATTTAACCTCACTTTGCTGAAAAGTCGAGTGCCTACTAGGATAGTGCTGAGGGAGGAGGAAATGTTATTGTTCTTTATTAGCACTGGCTCTCTCTCCATTGCCTCCATTACTGCTTCAACCACTGCCTCCATTACTGCTTCAACCACTGCCTCCATTACTGCTTCAACCACTGCCTCCATTACTGCTTCAACCACTGCCTCCATTACTGCTTCAACCACTACCTCCATTACTGCTTCAACCACTGCCTCCCTTACTGCTTCAACCACTGCCTCCATTACTGCTTCAACCACTGCCTCCATTACTGCTTCAACCACTGCCTCCATTACTGCTTCAACCACTGCCTCCATTACTGCTTCAACCACTGCCTCCATTACTGCTTCAACCACTGCCTCCATTACTGCTTCAACCACTGCCTCCATTACTGCTTCAACCACTGCCTTCACATCTGCCTCCACCACTGCCTCAGCTACTGTCTCCACCACTGCCTCAACCACTGCCTTCACCACTGCCTCCACTATTGCCTCCACTACTGCTTCAACCACTGCCTTCACCACTGTCTCCACCACTGCCTCAACGGGCATACTGATGCTAGTGGGCAATCGTGGATTTGTCTCGAGAGAGAGGTAAACAAGGGTAGTGCTTGGTCCTGCGACTCATTTTGACCCATACAAGTTCTAGCACACAAGTCATAGTCCAAACAAAGGTCGTATACCAAGCAAAAATTTCCATGTCTAAACAGGACATATACCAAGTTGGACTTATTCCAAAGCAGACGTATACCAAGGTACCATTGTACTTAAGCGTGCTTTGTCTCCATGGGGAAGCGGAGAAGAATCCTTCCTCTTTAAGCCATGCATATCCTAAGATTATTATAATCATAACTGAAGTGCTAAACTCATAATGGCCATACAGTGCTGCAAGTGTCATAGGTGGTGTCTAAAATTAAGGAACAAGAGGCTCATAACCCCTTCTCCTGTATAAATTACTAAATGTAAAAAGAAAAGCTTTTGTTTTTCTTTTTAAGCCACCCTGCCTTACTGGGAGACAGCCAGTGCTTTGAAAAGAAGTGTCCGTTGTGGCTGAATTCCACTGTTAGTATCATGAAATTGTAATAAATTTAGGGTAAGTCATCCTTGTGACACTTGCACAACATACTTGCTGGTAGGGAAGCTGGTGGTGCAACAACAGATTCTATTTTCACTGTTTATTATGCTAGTTAGGCATACTAGTACATCAGACACAGTCATCACCTGTGTAGTTAACCATGATGCAAATTGTGGACTCTCCTGGCCTAGTTTTTTAAAAAGTGTGAATAGGTGGCAGATTTGAAGGTAAGAAAAATGTGCGTGCTAGTATGTTGGATACAGTCATCAGTTGCATACTAGTGTATTGGACACAGTTTGGAGATTTATTTCTAATAACTCTGGACAATTCTTTGGATTTAAGGTGTAATACAAAATACACATTCATCAGCCTTTATTATTGTACATAATTTTGGGTAACATAGCAGTGTACAAAATTTTCCTTCAACTAAAAGAATAAATCACATTTTCTCATTTTTAAAAATGAGAAAATCAGATGTTACGATAAAAGCCAATTTTCTTTGATTAATATCGTTTATATAATATACTGTATATACAAAACTACAACATATATCAAATCATTGCACCTTTAGTGTAATATACATCTGAGTAGGGTAATAAAATACTCTGGACCTATACAATGATACACATGTGAAAGTGGATTCATGCAAAGTATGAAAACCACATAGTAAGAGAGAGATGTGGTAAGGTAGTTGTGGCAGCACACTCAAAAGGATGCAACTCCAGCGGCACCACACTTCAGAAATAACATTCATCAACCCATGGGGATGTGGGAACCAGTGCAACATCACTCACTGGTCTTCAAGGTTAGTCAAAAGCAAAAATAGAGAGTTGCAGTAAGGGAAAGAGGAAAGTGGAAACTTTGAGTAAGCACCACTACAATTCTGATAAGCAAGAATATTTATGTCTTGAAGTTTAAGGGATTAGGCCATTACAATGCCAACCACTGCAAAATCTACTGGTTTGAACATCATCCATGTTAATACAGTACCTTCAAAAATAAATAGTTTTAAAGCAACTTCAATAGTGAAAATGTTTAAAGAAATATCAAATATCTAGAGCTGTGATGAAGGCAGCAAAAGTTGAGATTACAGATAATGTGAGGCAGAGTGAAGATCGGTGAACAGGGGTGTCTGGGAGGGGAAGACACAGACGAGAGGGAGACAACCACTATATACAACCTTCAGGCATGGAATCACTGGAGTCAAATCAATTCATTTTAGTTACAATATCAATACTATATAAGACTATGATAGCAGAGAAGTGTTAGGGGATCATCATTCTAATGAAGAATGTGGGAATCCATGCTAATGCTTGTTAGAATTGTCATACAAAATCTGCACTACCAGCTACCCATCCCAAACTATATCACTTCATTTATTAAAACCAAATGTCTCATTATGTATGCATGTTTGTGTAAGTATGTGTATGTGTAAGAGTACACGTGTGCATGTATGTGTGGGCGTGTGCATATGCACACGTGCACACACACACACACACACACAATTTCTTTTATTTATATTTTTGATTACAAAATATCTACTCTATATTAAACAAGCTTTGCTCATAAGGTAGTGATAAATTGTGAAATATCAGCATTATGCTGTACAGTATTACATTACTACCAATATTTTCATTTCATACTGCCACATAATACAATACAGTTGATATACCGTGCTCCATCAACTCCACTTGGTTAACACAAGGGCAGTTCTCTGCCCATCTTATAAATTACTTCACATGATCAAGGATAGATTAACAATGCATTCTGGACCATGCTGACTATGTTCAATATCAATATAACTTAGCTTATGCTGTACACAGTATGTCAACTTACCATATGACTCTTCTCAATGTAAATGCACATTAGTTGTAAATCAGTCACCAGTTACCAAAACTAATCAAACCTCATCTGAGCAAGGCTGTAACTTCAATGTATAAATGAATTTACTTATTTTGAAATTGCATATATAATTTGTATAATCACATAAAAAATTTGATACTCATCTCTATATACTGTATATAAAAAGTATTCAATGTGACTATGATACTGCAAGTACAATCTCTGCTACTGAACCAAAACAATCCAAAAGACTAATAAAAAAAGTTTCACGTTATTCAAGTACAGTACAGTAAGTAACACAGTGAATATGGTATGATAGATGAGCAGTCTCCACTGTATCATAATATCCCTGATATCACAAAAGCCATTGATTAAAATTAAATATACAAAAAAGCCTAATTAATAAACCAATATTATATATATATATATATTTATAATATGTCAATTATATGTATAGTGGTACCCCGAGTTTCGGCCATAATTCGTTCCAGAAGGCTGTTCGAGTGCCATTACCAAACGAATTTGTTCCCATAACGAATAATGTAAATTAGATTAGTCCATTTCAGACCCCCAAAAATACACTTACAAAAGCACTTGCAATGATACACCTACATAACTGTTCAAGTTGGGAGCTGTATGAAACTCGGGGTACCACTGTATATGTCTGTGTGTGTGTGTGTGTGTGTGTGTGTGTGTGTGTGTCAAACAACCACAGGGGGAGTTAAATGATAGTTCTAGGCCTTTTGTGTTCCAATCATTACATCATTAGGAGCTTGCAATGTTGCAGAAATGAGTACGAAGTCCAAGTATTTGTGTTCAAGGAAATGTTTCTAGCTAGAAACATTTCCCACGAACATATCTACCTGGACTTCCTACTCATTTCTGCAACACTGCAAGCTCCTAATGATGTGTTGATTGCAACACAAAAGGCCTAGAGCTATCATTCAACTCCCCCACAGTTGTTTTGCATCTTGTATCTCTTGCTTGCGATTACTGCATATTATTTATTTATCTTAGTATTTGGGCAGAGTTGCCAAAGAGGCCAAATGTTCTTACAATCAAAAATTTTTTTTATGAAATGATTCACTTCGAATGCATGTTGTGATTCATCATCCAAGACTAAGTAAAAATAAACTTATTTCTGCCAAAAACCAACTCAGATACTTAACCTAACCCAGCCAAAATTTGTATAACCAAATTTAGATTAAAGCTGCTTAACTGAAAAAGATTGGCTTAAGTTTATTATTATTATTATTATTATTTACTGTTAATAACATTTTAATTTTGTAATGCTTAATGAAATTTTTTATGGCATTGTAGCAAAAAACGAGTATAAACTGTTTGTTTGGCAAAATAATTTTTGCTTAATAGGGGAAGTCAGCAATTCTGCCTAAAAAAGCATGACATACATACATACTGTATAGAGATTAAAGAAAGTTGTATTACTCACTATATGAGCATTTTAGACATTTTATTAAAAAATTATTCTTGTAAAAATCACCATTTTTCGGTGAGAATGAACATGACCAGCAATGGTTTATACACAGAAAGGAACTATGTTATGGGTTAAAGTGCAATATTATGAGCAAATTGGCCTATTTAGAATTTGTTTGAATAATTCATATTCCTTAAGCTTTGACAATGACAATATAATAGGTACTGTACCTGTAACGACATCAAAATTATGATGGAAAAATTTTTATCCACGATATTCGAGATAATTAAAAAATAGGCTATGAAGTACAGAATTAACCTATATCCGCACTGTTCTACAGATGTCTGACTTATCTGGAGGCTTTAGAAGTTCAACAGGTGTATTTAAAAAGAAAATGAATAAGAAAAGAGCAATGACATTACAAATCATCACAACAGTCAACAAGTGATTTCCAAAATATTTTTATCCTTACTGTAAATACTTGAGTTTTACTGGGACCAAGAGCTTGAGTTTATTCAGACTGATTCATGAATCACTGTCGGCAATAAGTGATGGTAAATTTGCTCCTTTGTATCACATCATTTGATGCCATGAGCATTTTCTTAACTAAGCAGATTTAATTAGGCTCTTTTTTTTTTTATTTCATCAAGGCAGTATTACTAGTCTACTACCTGAGCACTGCCAACTCTATACAACCACTGTAAAGATAAAACTATATATGTAACTTTCAATATAACTTCTGAAGCCCAGATGTGTTTTACACAAGGCTGAAATAGTTAAAGATTGATTACCAACAAAACAAATTCAAAAATAACATATTCCAATATCCTATGAAAAGCCAATATGTTGTACTTTACAGTACTGTATTTACAAATACTACAAGTAAACCTGTCAAGCTTTATCAGCTTGGTAAATTATAATAAATCAACATTCAAAGTGATGGAGCTAGTACTGTAGTGCAGGGCATTACAGCAATTTTGACTTAAGCATGTCCTCTTATCTGGAATCTATGCAAAAACACTTTATAAGAGATGAGTTAGTTCTAATTGTTTCAAATTAATCACACAGAATAATAAAGTATTATATAAAATTTTCATACCACATTTTCCAAAGGAAAAATTAAAAATAATAAATAAAATACCGGCGTATCCGACAATATTTTATCTGGAAATATTCAGACATTTTTCTTTTCTCAGGACACAGAAAACAGTCATCACATACCATCATCTTCTTGATAGGTAAATATATCAAAAATTAAGGGCTGAATCTCCTGTTTCTTCATCTTAAGCTAAAAGCTCTGTTCACACTCCTATGTTCCTTCATCATCAAACAAAAAGTTTGATATTCAACAATCTTATACTTAATGAAATGCATCAGACTTCCTCAAAATTAAAATATGCTGCTTTCTTCAATCACAAATGAAGGTAGCACTGTACAATATCACCAGTTCCACCATCATAACTGAGGTCAAGATGCACACATTGCTTCGTTTCTTCCTCGTAACAAGAGACAGTGTGAATAAGAGACAGGTCCTCCCCTCCCAAGATTGTGGGTAAGCGTCCACACACGTGACACTCTTCCCAACTGGCACAATGAACAGTAATGGCACATAGGCATTTTTCTTTTTCTTTCTTTTTTTCTTTTTTTTCTTTTTTTCTTTTTTTTCTTTTTATACAAATGTGCATAGCCTCAATCATATGGATGCTCTGGGCACGATCGATTCACCTGGAAAGACAAGAATAAAACTGAGTAACATTTCAACATATATGTGAAAAGTGCTTTTCAATATATATCTATTAAACCTTCTAAGTTGGAGGGATAAAAAATTAATTACATCTCAGTTTAAAGTACAGGTAACCCTTTTTCACTCCGTGGGCATTAAGGTGCTTTGTAAACTCATGTCACTGTTGTATAAACTCATAGAGAGAGAACCAAAACAGTAAATCCTGACTTGCAACGCTCTGCACTTATGATACTGGCCCTTTGTAACCAATAATAAAAACATAATAATAATAATAATAATAATAATAATAATAATAATGGTGGAGGTACGTGAGGCATTACGTAGAATGAAAGGGGGAAAAGCAGCTGGAACTGATGGGATCATGACAGAAATGTTAAAAGCAGGGGGGGGGGGGGTACAGTGTTGGAGTGGTTGGTACTTTTGTTTAATAAATGTATGAAAGAGGGGAAGGTACCTAGGGATTGGCAGAGAGCATGTATAGTCCCTTTATATAAAGGGAAAGGGGACAAAAGAGATTGTAAAAATTATAGAGGAATAAGTTTACTGAGTATACCAGGAAAAGTATACGGTAGGGTTATAATTGAAAGAATTAGAGGTAAGACAGAATGTAGGATTGCGGATGAGCAGGGAGGCTTCAGAGTGGGTAGGGGATGTGTAGATCAAGTGTTTACATTGAAGCATATATGTGAACAGTATTTAGATAAAGGTAGGGAAGTTTTTATTGCATTTATGGATTTAGAAAAGGCATATGATAGAGTGGATAGGGGAGCAATGTGGCAGATGTTGCAAGTATATGGAATAGGTGGTAAGTTACTAAATGCTGTGAAGAGCTTTTATGAGGATAATGAGGCTCAGGTTAGGGTATGTAGAAGAGAGGAAGAATACTTCCCGGTAAAAGTAGGTCTTAGACAGGGATGTGTAATGTCACCATGGTTGTTTAATATATTTATAGATGGGGTTGTAAAAGAAGTAAATGCTAGGGTGTTCGGGAGAGGGGTGGGATTAAATTATGGGGAATCAAATTCAAAATGGGAAGTGACACAGTTACTTTTTGCTGATGATACTGTGCTTATGGGAGATTCTAAAGAAATATTGCAAAGGTTAGTGGATGAGTTTGAGAATGTGTGTATAGGTAGAAAGTTGAAAGTGAACATAGAAAAGAGTAAGGTGATGAGGGTATCAAATGATTTAGATAAAGAAAAATTGGATATCAAATTGGGGAGGAGGAGTATGGAAGAAGTGAATGTTTTCAGATACTTGGGAGTTGACGTGTCGGCGGATGGGTTTATGAAGGATGAGGTTAATCATAGAATTGATGAGGGAAAAAAGGTGAGTGGTGCGTTGAGGTATATGTGGAGTCAAAAAATGTTATCTATGGAGGCAAAGAAGGGAATGTATGAAAGTATAGTAGTACCAACACTCTTATATGGATGTGAAGCTTGGGTGGTAAATGCAGCAGCAAGGAGACGGTTGGAGGCAGTGGAGATGTCCTGTCTAAGGGCAATGTGTGGTGTAAATATTATGCAGAAAATTCAGAGTGTGGAAATTAGGAGAAGGTGTGGAGTTAATAAAAGCATTAGTCAGAGGGCAGAAGAGGGGTTGTTGAGGTGGTTTGGTCATTTAGAGAGAATGGATCAAAGTAGAATGACATGAAAAGCATATAAATCTATAGGGGAAGGAAGGAGGGGTAGGGGTCGTCCTCGAAAGGGTTGGAAAGAGGGGGTAAAGGAGGTTTTGTGGGCAAGGGGCTTGGACTTCCAGCAAGCGTGCATGAGCGTGTTAGATAGGAGTGAATGGAGACGAATGATACTTGGGACCTGACGATCTGTTGGAGTGTGAGCAGGGTAATATTTAGTGGAGGGATTCAGGGAAACCGGTTATTTTCATATAGTCGGACTTGAGTCCTGGAAATGGGAAGTACAATGCCTGCACTTTAAAGGAGGGGTTTGGGATATTGGCAGTTTGGAGGGATATGTTGTGTATCTTTATACGTATATGCTTCTAAACTGTTGTATTCTGAGCACCTCTGCAAAAGCAGTGATAATGTGTGAGTGCGGTGAAAGTGTTGATTGATGATGAAAGTATTTTCTTTTTGGGGATTTTCTTTTTTTTTTTGGGTCACCCTGCCTCGGTGGGAGACGGCCGACGTGTTGAAAAAAAAAAAATAAAAAAAATAATAATAATAATAATAACAATAATCTTTATTATATACAATTAATGAATTATATAGACAGTTATATGTAATTACAATTTTTACAAGTATTCAGACAAATTATTTTTAATATATAGGTTCTTCTCAGTTATTTTTTCATCAATTTTCATCACTTTAAGCATTTGTGGAGAGTTTGTGTTTGTTTAGTAATGATAAGTAAATAACTGTATTTTAATAATGACAATTTTTAGAGTAAAATTATATTTATTATATTTCCTATTATTTTCCCTCCATATGCACTTACATTTTGTATACATTTTTTATGTATGTGTGAAGAGTTTATGTTTGTCTGGTATATATTGCTAAAGAACTGTATATTATTTAATAATGAAGATTTTTGTTCCTGTGAATTTTCACTATATGCATTGATATTTTATGTATGTTCATGTTATTTATATTTGCTGGGCGAGGGGCTTGGACTTCAAGCAGGAGTGCGTGAGCGTGTTCGATAGGAGTGACGATCTGTTGGAGTGTGAGCAGGGTAATATTTAGTGAAGGGATTCAGGGAAACCGGTTATTTTTATACAGTCGGACTTGAGTCCTGGAAATGGGAAGTACAATGCCTGCACTCTAAAGGAGGGGGTTTGGGATATTGAAGGTTTGGAGGGATATGTTGTGTATCTTTATATGTATATGCTTCTAAGCTGTTGTGTTCTGAGCATCTCTGCAAAAACAGTGATTATGTGTGAGTGAGGTGAAAGAGTTGAATGATGATGAAAGTATTTTCTTTTTGGGGATTTTCTTTCTTTTTGGGTCACCCCTGCCTCGGTGGGAGACGACCGACTTGTTAAAAAAAAAAAATATATATAATAAGTATGTTCATTTTTTGTGCAGATGGTGTGTAATGGTCAGAGGATGAGGCAGCACCTCTACTCAGACCACCTCCTTCCCAGCCTCCTTAGCTGCTGTCTACATACTGGACATGTGAAGTGCAGGACAGTGACAACTTGCAGCCAGCCCCTTAGTTTCTCGGTTTCTCTCTCTCTCTCCCTCCCTCTCTCTCTCTCTCTCCTTCCCTCTCTCTCTCCTTCCCTCTCTCTCTCCCCCTCCCTCTCTCTCCCCCTCCCTCTCTCTCTCTCCCCCCTCCCTCTCTCTCTTCCCCTCCCTCTCTCTCTCCCCTCCCCTCTCTCTCTCTCCCTCTCCCTCCCTCTCTCTCTTCTTTCTCTTTCTCGCTCTCTCCCTCTTTGAGACAGTCTAGCTACTGCCTGTTATATGTAATTACATTAAGGTAATTACATATAACAGGCAGTATGTAGCTCTGTTCAGTTTCATTAGTATGACTACATTAATTAAACAACAAAGTGGAACACCACAATATGTTGCACATTAGGTAAATATTTTTTTGTGAAAAAATCAATGAGATTACATATTGAATATTATGGCTCAAGACTGCATGGTGAATTATAATATGGCTGTCTATGGGAAAATAGGTTTTGGATTTTGAACAATCAACTTAAAGTTTTCCAAAAACATATTAAATTATACTAATTTGGGTATTTAATCATGTAAAGTTTAAATCTCACAAAGTGGCAGTGTTAATTTTATTTCGCGTCACGGTGCAAAATGCTGAGCAAGCTTGCAATCTTTCCATTCTTAGCACCATTGACAATACAATGGAACCCCGAGTTTCATACAGCTCCCAACTCGAACAATTATTCAAGTGTATAATTGTAAGTGTATTTTTGAGGGTCTGAAACAGACTAATCTAATTTACATTATTCCTTATGGGAACAAATTCATTTGGTAACAGCACTCGAACAGCCTTTTGAAATGAATTATGGCCGAAATTCGGGGTACCACTGTACTTGGGTAATGACTAAACATTCAAAATGAATTTAAACTGGTATCTTTGCTACTACAGTGGACCCCCGCATAACGATGGCATCACATAGCGATTATTTCGCATACCGCTTACTTTAATTGCAAAAATTTTGCCTCGCATACCGCTTAAAAACCCGCTTACCGATTTTCGTCCGAGACGCTTCCAATGTGCGGCCTGAGCCACGCTCACATGTTCCGCCGGTGGCATTGTTTACCAGCCAGCCTCCGCAATAACATCCAAGCATACAATCGGAATATTTCGTATTATTACAGTGTTTTCGGTGCTGTTTCTGGAAAATAAGTGACCATGGGCCCCAAGAAAGCTTCTAGTGCCAACCCTGTGGTAAAAAGGGTGAGAATTAGTATGGAAATTAAGAAAGATTTTGAAGGGTTTGGGGCTAACCCTGAGAAGCCTATGCCAGTTGTGGAATCCATTGTGCCTACTTCAAAAATTAAGGAAATGTGTGCACAGTGGGTTGAACTGCAAACCTTTATGGATGAAAATCACCCTGACACAGCTGTTGCAAGCCGTGCTGGTGACTATTTCAATGACAATGTTGTGGCCCATTTTAGACAAATCGTAAAGGAACGGGAGGTACAGAGCTCTATGGACAGATTTGTTGTGCGACAGAGGTCCAGTGACTCTCAAGCTGGTCCTAGTGGCATTAAAAGAAGAAGGGAAGTAACCCCGGAAAAGGACTTGCTACCTCAAGTCCTAATGGAAGGGGATTCCCCTTCTAAACAGTAAGAAGATAATGCTCTCCCCTCCTCCCATCCCATCAATCATCACCAGATCTTCAATAAAAGTAAGTGTCATGTAAGTGTGCATGCCTTTTTCAGTTTGTGTGTATTAAAATTAACATTTCATGTGGTAAAAAAATTTTTTTTTCATACTTTTGGGTGTCTTGCACGGATTAATTTTATTTCCATTATTTCTTATGGGGAAAATTCATTCACATAACGATTATTTCGCATAACGATTACCCCTCTTGCACGGATTAAAATCGTTAACCGGGGGTCCACTGTATACAATATTCAGACAAAAAGTCTTGACAATAAGCAACATCAAAAGAATACAAGAAAACAACTTACCTGGAACCACTCATCAATACACGTTTTGTGGTAGATACAAAGACAAGGTAACCGAGCAATTGTATCTCCCTGGCAGAGCTCCTCCAAGCAGATGACACACTCGCCCTTATCCTCCGTTAACACATCCTCTGTAGAGAGAAAATCATTAATAATCTCCTATGACACATACTTTCCAGCTTAAAAAATTTGGTCTAGGACAGGCCAATACATCTCCTAGGGGTGGGTTAGTTGTGAACTGTTCCAGCCAAGACATCGTTCAGCTCAGAGGCCGGGCAACCAGGATAAATTACCCCAAATGGGGTAAAAATGAATATCTCAGGGGTAATGAAGGCTCAATAAACATAAATAAAACTACACAAAAATTTATTACTTAATAAATGAGGCAAATTATCATCAAAAAGCCCTAATTTAGATGGTGTATCAAAAATGAAACATCATCATTTCTCCAAAGGCGGAAGTGAAAATGTTTTCAATGAAATTCTTTAGTTTCCTAATGAGATTTTTATTAAATTTGTTTGTTACTATTTTTAATTTCATGCAGTTTATTTTTCATGTTATTATTTTGTTAATTTTGCATTTTATTTTTAAAGTTGCTTTATCACATATACTGTAATACATGACTCACGAAATCGTAATGACACGATTGCAAATAAACCATACCCCGGCCGGGATTGAACCCGCGGTCAGAGAGTCTCAAAACTCCAGACCGTCGCGTTAGCCACTGGACCAGTTAGCCACAATTGTGGCTAGCTGGTCTAGTGGCTAACGCGAAGGTCTGGAGTTTTGAGACTCTCTGACCGCGGGTTCAATCCCGGCCGGGGTATGGACTGTAATACATATTTTTCAGTTTGTTTGACCATATTCTCCATGCAAATGGATGCAATAAACTATTTTGAATTTGAATGATCCTTGTGTTTTTCAGATTCTGTGGACTTTAACCCTTTGAGGGTCTGTCCCGTAGTTCTACGGCTTTGAATACTGGGTCCAAGCCATAGAACTATGGCTTGAGCTCAGCTCACTCAGATAAGTTGTAAGCAGTAAATTTGAGCCTAGATATGAGAGAATACATCTATGTGGTAAGTGTACACCACATAAAGCAAATACTGCAGCATGCAGTGCATAATGAGAAAAAACTACAACCATAGTTTTGGATTAAAACAGTAACTTTGTGGTATTTTTTCGTATGTTTTTTACAGTTGTATTCGCAATTTTTTGGTCTCATTTGATAGAATGGAAGATATATTACAGAAGTAGAGATGATTTTGATTGGTTTTAGTACTGAAAATGGTTTCAAACTGAGCTCAAAATATCAGAAATGTTCAATTTTTGCCGTTGTTCAAGAGTACATGTACATGTCTAATACACACCAGCTGGTGGGTCTAATATACATTCACGAATATGTTGATATTATTTATACAATTATTACAGTATTGCATAACAGTAAATCTTCTATTTTTTGGTGTGAATAAAAATTCATTATGTGAATAAGAAATCAAAATATAATTCATTTGTAAAGCCTGAAAACATAACTAATAAACAGAGGAAATGTTAGTTTAGTGCCAGGAATGTCTGCATTGTTTATTCTGGACCCTATTTTGAAAATGGAATATTTTTAACTTTATGTTAAATTGGCCAAATTACCAATTTCTGATCACTTTATTGGGTAGTTGAAACAGTTGACTGTGTGATTTCTTGCATTCAAGTGAAATAGCTAAGAATTTGGTCGACTGGAATAATGTAATTGGCCTAAAATGGGAGTAAAATTTGGCAAAATCACCAATGTGTAAATATTGTTGATGCAGCAAAATTTGCAAGAGTGTAATTTCGTCAATTTTCTATAAAATTTCATACTTTTTGTTTTATTACCTTCAGAAAAAGATTTTCTATCATTTTTTTAAGAAAAAATAATTTTTTTTTTTTTTTTTTTTTTTGAAAATTCTTGGACCCTGGCTGTAACTCTGAGATTTGGTCTCTGGACCCTCAAAGGGTTAAAGTCTAGTGGATAATCTCGCTGTTCACAAATTTGTTTTGAGGTAATAGCCAAAAAAGTTTGCCGACCTCTGATTCGGCTCACTGCACAGTACAGTAATTATGAGTCTTACATAATAATTCAGTACAGGCAGACTCTGCTTTATAGAAGTTCACTAATACAGAATTTTTCAATTATACCTGCTCTTCATTTATTCAGACTTTATTATTATTTTTTTTATTATCACACCGGCCGATTCCCACCAAGGCAGGGTGGCCCGAAAAAGAAAAACTTTCACCATCATTCACTCCATCACTGTCTTGCCAGAAGGGTGCTTTACACTACAGTTTTTAAACTGCAACATTAACACCCCTCCTTCAGAGTGCAGGCACTGTACTTCCCATCTCCAGGACTCAAGTCCGGCCTGCCGGTTTCCCTGAATCCCTTCATAAATGTTACTTTGCTCACACTCCAACAGCACGTCAAGTATTAAAAACCATTTGTCTCCATTCACTCCTATCAAACACGCTCACGCATGCCTGCTGGAAGTCCAAGCCCCTCGCACACAAAACCTCCTTTACCCCCTCCCTCCAACCCTTCTTATTCAGACTTCTTAAAATAAATATACAGCCTCTCCTCACTTAACGACGGAGTTCCGTTCCTAAGACAACGTCGGTAAATGAATTCGCTGCTAAGCAAGGAGCATACCATAATGCAGAGGCATTGCTAGGGTTGGTGTCACCCGGGGCGGAATCTCTGGTGTCACCGGGGCGGCATCTTTTGTGTCACCCCCAATGAAATCCAAGGGCAGGGGTATGTGGGGGGGGGGGGTAAACTCCAGTTACATCACTACTGCATGACCAGTGATTAATGTTTAGCAATGAGAACGTTTAAGGGCAATAAACTGAACAGGAGAATACTTCTCAACTTTATTAACCCTTTCAGGGTCTGTCCCGTAGATCTACGGCTTTACGTTCAGGGTCCAAACCGTAGATCTACGCCATGAGCTCAGCTCACTCTGATAAACTGAGAGTGGTAAATTTGGGCCTAGATATGAGAGAATACATCTATGTGGTATGTACCACATGTGGTATGCACCACATAAAACAAATCCTGCAGAACACAGTGTATAATGAGAAAAAAAACTGAGGCCGTGATTTTCGATTAAAACAGCGACTTTGCAGTGTTTTTTAGTGTGTTTTTTATAGTTGTATTTGCAATTTCTTGGTCTCATTTCATAGAATGGAAGACATATTACAGAAATAGAGATGATTTTGATTGGTTTTAGCACTGGAAATGGCTTGAAACTGAGCTCAAAGTAGCAGAAATGTTAAATTTTTGCCGATGTTCAGGAGTAAACAAACAACCTCACACGTCTAATACACGCCAGCTGGTATGTCTAATATACATTCACAAATGTGGTGATGATATTTATACAATTATTACAATATTGCATAACAGTAAATCTTCTATTTTTTGGTTTGAATAAAAATTCATTATGTGAATAAAAAATCAAAATGGAATTCATTTGTAAAGCCTGAAAACATAACTAATGAACAGAGGAAATGTTAGTTTAGTGCCAGGAATACCTACATTGTTTATTCCAGACCCTATTTTGAAATTGGAATATTTTGAACTTCGTGTTAAATTGGCCAAATTACCAATTTCCGATCACTTTATTTTGTAGTTGAAACAGTTGACTTGGCAATTTCTTGTGCTCAATCGATAGAATAGAAGTAATACTAGTGAAATAGCAAAGAATTTGGTCGACTGGAATAATGTAATTGGCCTAAAATGGGAGTCAAAGTCGGCAAAATCGCTGATTCGTAAATATTGCTGACACATCAAAATTTGCAAGAGCATAATTTCGTCAATTTTCCATCAAATTTCATACTTTTTGTTTTATTACCTTCACAAAAAGATTCTCTACCATTTCATAAGAAAAATATTTTTTTTTTTTTTTTAAATTCTTGGACACTGGGGCACCACTTCAGATTTTGGCCTTGGACCTTGAAAGGGTTAATGATAAAATAAATAATCGTAGTAATATTGAGGAAACAAACTCAAATACCACTTTGAGTACAGGCAACAGATCCTATATTTATTCACCTTCAAGGATGCAAAAAAAAAAAAAAAAAAAAAAATAAAGAAAAACATTGCAATATCAGAGAAACACAAGTTCCGATTTGACCTTGAGTACAGGTAACATCTCAGTGGATCTGATCTTACATTTGACCTTGAGTACAGGTAACATCTCAGTGGATCTGATCTTACATTTGACCTTGAGTACAGGTAACATCTCAGTGGATCTGATCTTACATTTGACCTTGAGTACAGGTAACATCTCAGTGAATCTGATCTTACATTTCCTTGTCTTCAATCTTGCAAAATCATCTATCACATCATCAAAATCAATGATTTTTCCCTATATAGGCCTATTTGTACTCTGTAATCATATAAAAGGCTATATAGAAACAAAGGATTTCTCTTTTATATTGGTGCAGCACTGTTTTGTGCATTAGTGTCACCTTCTTTAGAGGCTCTATGGTGTCACTCCCTAAATGGTGTCACCAGGGGCGCCTCCCCTTATGACGCCACTGCTATAATGGTAGTGTGTTTGAGTCAACAATGTTTGATATTGTTTTAATGTTACCTTCGAATCATTTATAACATTTCTGGTATATTTTTAAATGTTTACACAGCAGTGTACCGTATATTGTAATAAACAGAATATAGGAAATCAGCACTAATATACATTATTTAGGTATGCACACTGGTCAGAGAGCCTGTCATAAGTCTGAGTCGTCGGTAAACGAGTAAGTCGCTAAGTGAGGAGAGGATGTATTCACCACTCACTATAAGCTAAGGACGAAAATATTTTAAGGAAAGTAATGTGTGAATGGTATATGCATTTTTAGGTCTAGATATATTCTTTGCTTACTATATGATAAACCAAACATGTTATCAGGCTTTTATTTATTTTTTTTTTATTATCACACTGGCCGATTCCCACCAAGGCAGGGTGGCCCGAAAAAGAAAAACTTTCACCATCATTCACTCCATCACTGTCTTGCCAGAAGGGTGCTTTACACTACAGTTTTTAAACTGCAACATTAACACCCCTCCTTCAGAGTGCAGGCACTGTACTTCCCATCTCCAGGACTCAAGTCCGGCCTGCCGGTTTCCCTGAACCCCTTCATAAATGTTACTTTGCTCACACTCCAACAGCACGTCAAGTATTAAAAACCATTTGTCTCCATTCACTCCTATCAAACACGCTCACGCATGCCTGCTGGAAGTCCAAGCCCCTCGCACACAAAACCTCCTTTACCCCCTCCCTCCAACCTTTCCTAGGCATTTAAAAATAGGCTATGACACACTTCACAGTGATCTTCACTTTAAAGCAATAGCCTGGAACCTGACCTGCTGTATAAGCGAGGCCTGCCTGGGCAGGCCCCACTTATACAGTAGGTTAGATTCTGAGCTACTGCAGTAAGGCAAAAATCACTGTAAAGTGAAACATACCCTTTTTCACATTTAAATGCATATAAAAGCCTGATTACATGTTTACACTATCATATACTATTAAGTGAACAATAGAGCTAGGCCTAAATATGCATATACTTACAGTACATACATTACTTTAAAATATTTCTGTCCTTAGTTTATAGTGAGTGGTGAATATATTTATTGCAGGAAGTCTGAATAAATGAAGAATGGGTATAACAGAAAACTGCTTCATTAGCAAAACACCATAAAGTGAAGCACTGTAAAGCAAGGCCTGCCTGTACCAATCTCTGGTTCTGGGGAACTATATACGTGATTCTTTGTTTTTTAATGGGTAGAAAATCTAGCCCTGCAATGCCAGTGGATGCTTATCTATGGGTACACAATACTGGGGAGCATGTTGTTGCTCAATCACTGACCTCTTCAAGGGGGGCTCCTTGGCGTGGTGAAGAGGCTCTTGGTCTGAGGAATTAGACCTGTCGGTCTCCTTCCTCAGACCGAACCTAATTACCCTCCAATCCCCCGTTCCCTATCCCATCCTCCCCTTTTTCCTTTCCTCCTCCTCCTCCCCACCCCTCCCTTTTGCCCTTCCTTTTTGGCCTTTGGGATTTTTTTTTTTTCCCCACAGGCACGCTAGTTCCTAGGTAGGGGAAAGGGTACCGGGGTCCATCCCATTCCGTTGAGGTTCTTGGCGGTGGCGTAGTTTGCCGTGGAATCTGGATTGCCTGGGGATGTCCCGATCCCTCTCCGATATCCCGGAGGGTGGCTTTGGGTGTCTCTCGGGCGACGGGTGTATCTCTGGAAGCCACCTTTCGGATTCCGGGGGTGGTGGCCGAAGGAGGTATGCTTTGTGGCGGATTTCCGGCCGCCCTCTCTTTTGCCCACCAAGGTAGCTCGGTAGATGTGAGGTTGCTATCCCAGGATTGCCGGTTTACTGGCATGATGGGTAGGGTATGGCACGGGTTCCATGCTGCATCTGCGCTACTTGCGGTGCTGAGGTCCTCTTGGGCGCGGAGGGAGATTTCTGGCCCTTTCATTCCTCCTAGGAACTATCCCTCCCCGGTCCCCCCTTTTTTTATTCTTTTTTTTATTTTTATTTTCTTTTCTTTCTTTTTTTTCTTAAAAACAAAAAGAAAGAAGTAACCTAACCATGGCAGCCCTAGTCCATGAACCTGCTACCCCCGGGCCCCTTCATGATACCGCACCCCGTTCTGACCCCGCCTTGTCTTTGGACCACTCTTCGGACACTCCTCATGCCTCTGTACCTCTTGCCGGTGCTGTTTCCTCACCCGCTTCAGGTACTGAGGCCTCGACTGACTCCTTCGATTTATCTGACCTTCGCTCTCCTCTGACTATGCTTCTGGCCTCTCCCTCTACGGTGCGGCAATTTTCGAATCGCTGGCCCATTCCACGTCGGACCAACTCTGGTCCCACGCCTAAACGCCAACGACAATTACCTGCTGATGATACTTCTCCACCTTCTCGTTCTTCTCAGAAAAGATCGACACGTCCTTCACTACCTTTCCATGCTCAGTTTCAGACTGCACAGTGGGCTAAATTCTTCACTTTACGACCGACTTCCTCTACTGCCTATCTTTCTGACCACAGTATTGGCAAGGCACTCCTACGCCATGTTGGTAAAGATATTTCTTTTCATGCTCTTAAGAGCGGTACGCGCATCATCACCGTACAGAATGCTACCCAGGCTCATGAGCTTTCTCGTCTTTCCCATATTGATACTGTTCCTGTCACTATTGAAAAACATCATTCCCTCAATTCTTGTAGTGGTACCGTCATTCTGCCCCATACCATAGTTCAACAAAATTTCCAGACATGTGGCACTGACATTCTTGAACAGCTGGAACTCCAAGATCTCCCAATCCTCAAGGTAGACACTTATGTTCTTCCTGCCCGCGGGCGGAGATGATACCCTAGCAATGTGGCTCATTTAACTTTTGACAGCCGTGAACTCCCATCCTCAGTTTATGTAGCAGGACATCGGTTACAAGTTCGAAAGGTGATCCCTACACTGCAACAGTGTAGAAATTGCTGGCGATTTGGCCATCCAGCGAAATATTGCAGATCTATCGCCGAATGGCCAGTCTGTGGTGCCGATGACCATTCTAATATGTCTTGCAATCGACCTCCCTCTTGCTTTAATTGTCATGAGGCTCACCCTTCGTACTCTCGCCGTTGTCAAGTCTACTTAAACGAGCGGGAAATCTGTTACCTCAAAGAGGCAGAAGGTCTCCCTTATGCCATGGCAGTTTCTCATCTCCGCCTCCAAGGGAGACTACCTCGTGTTTCTTATTCCCGTGTTTCAAAACGTCCCCCCACTTCTGGGATCCCATCTTCTGCAACCACCTCTGTGGTTACCTCTCCCATAGTCACTCCTGTATCTAATTCTTTTGCTGTCCTAGGCTCAGACGTCCCTACTTCAACGCCTCAGTCTGATCTCGCTTCTTCGTGTTCTCCTTCACAAGCCTCAGTAGCGACAAGATCTCGTATGACACCTCCTCCTAATCGTCCCTCTACTTCTCAAAAGTCAAAAAAAGGTCCGTTAACACCTCCTACCCATCTTCCACCTCCTCATTTTACCTTCTCTGTCTCTGTACCTGGTTCTTCCCCTCTCACTGGCTCTGTTACAAGTGTAGAGGTTCACCCTCCTCCTCATACTGTACCTTCCTCCCCTGTTCCCTCCCAAGTTTCTTCCTCTTCTGACACTTCCCAGGTTTCTGCCTCTTCTGTCTCCCTCCACGCTTCTCCAGTTCCCTCCACCCTTTCGCCCCCCCTACCTTGGTACAGTCCATTACAGTTCCAATCTTTACTCATCCTCCCCCTACCATTTCCAATATTGTCTCCCATATGACGTCTCTGAATTCCGAAACACTTCAAGCAATCTCTGAATATATTGCAGAGACCAAACCATCAATGGACACTGATCCACCCTCCTTTCCTTCTCTCTCCTCTGCTCCATCTGCGCAACTCCTTTCTTCACAGCGCACCATTCCTTTGCTGCTTGAACGTTTTCCACTGCCTCTGCATGTCGACTTTTCTAACCCCTCTAGTCCATAGGAACCCTTACCTGCGGATTTCAAGTATCTTTATCATTGCCAATCATGGCCTATTTACAGTGGAATATACGCGGCCTCAGGGGTAATCGGGGTGAGCTTCAGATGTTACTCTCCCAGTTTTCCCCTGTTGGTGTTTGCTTACAGAAACCAAAATTACACTCTGCTGTTATCTCTCCCATCTCAGGCTATAATTTATTGTATTCTTCAGATCCTTTTCCTGATGGGACCTTTAATGAAAGTGCCCTTCTTCTACGCACTGATATTCCGTACCATCAGCTATTTGTTCGTACTTCGCTGCATTACACAGCAGCCCGTATCCACTTCCATAGGTGGTATACGCTCTGTTCTTTATCTCTCTCTCCTTCTCGGGCATTATCTATTCCGGATATTACCTTTCTTGTTTCGTCATTACCACCACCGATTCTGTTACTTGGCGATTTTAATGCCCACCATTTCCTCTGGGGGGTCTCACTGTGATTCCCGTGGCATTCAGTTAGAGGCTTTTCTTGCCACCCACCCCCTCCATGTTTTAAATACAGGTACTCACACCCATTTTGATCCTCGGACTCACACTCTCTCTTGCATCGATCTCTCAGTCTGCTCTTCCTCCGCCGCATTAGACTTCACTTGGTCTGTTCTCCCGGACTTACATGACAGCAATCATTTCCCAATCATTCTTACTTCCCCTTCATATTCACCACCTCTTCGCATCCCACACTGGCAATTTGATCAGGCAAATTGGAACCTTTACTCACACCTAACTGTTTTTAGAGAGGTTCCTTCTTCGTCCTCAATCGATGAGCATTTACACCTCTTCTCGTCCTCCGTTTTAACTGCAGCTTCTAATTGTATACCCCAAACTTCGGGCAGGCATTCTCAGAAATGCGTGCCTTGGTGGTCTCCTGCTTGTGCTCGTGCAGTACGTTTGAAACGCGCTGCATGGGGCAGGTACCGGTACAATAGAACCACAGAGAGACTTCTTGATTTTAAGCAGAAGCGTGCGATCGCTCGCCGTGTCATCCGTGACGCTAAACGCACTTGCTGGTGAGATTATGTCTCCACCATCACCTCTGCTTCCTCTATGAGTGCAGTCTGGAAAAAAGTACGAAAACTGAGTGGTAAACATTCTCCTGACCCGGCTCCTGTTCTGCGGGTTGCCGGTGTTGATATAGCAAACCCACTAGATGTTGCCAATGAAATTGGCAATCATCTGGTCCGTATTTCTCAGGGACTCCATCTATGCCCCTCATTTCTTTCCTCAAAGTCTGCCAGAGAGTTAGCACCCTTGGACTTTTCTTCTCTCAGAGAAGAACAGTATAATGTGCCTTTTACACTTCAAGAACTGGAGGCAACACTCTCAGCTTGCCGATCATCGGCAGCTGGGCCCGACGACATTCATATTCGTATGCTACAACATTTACATCAGTCAGCCCTTGCAGTCCTATTACACCTTTACAATCTTATTTGGTCACAAGGAGTTCTTCCACAGCTGTGGAAATCCGCCATTGTTCTCCCTTTCCGCAAACCAGGCACTACGGGACATGAAACCTCCCACTATCGTCCCATTGCTCTTACCAGTGCAGTTTGCAAAGTGATGGAACGCCTAGTAAATAGACGTTTAGTGTGGTATTTAGAGACACACAACAGTCTCTCCACTCGTCAATATGGCTTTCGTAAGGGACGTTCTACCATAGACCCCTTACTACGCTTGGATACGTATGTTCGTAATGCCTTTGCGAATAACCACTCAGTTATTACCATATTTTTTGACCTTGAGAAGGCATATGACACAACTTGGAGGTATAATATTTTAGCCCAAGCCTACTCATTAGGCCTTCGAGGCAATCTACCATCCTTCCTTAAGAACTTTTTAACTGACAGGCATTTCCGTGTTCGGGTTAATAATGTGCTCTCCCCGGACTTTATCCAAGCTGAAGGTGTCCCCCAGGGATGTGTTCTGAGCACAACACTTTTTCTCCTTGCTATTAATGATTTGGCTTCTAGTCTTCCATCAAATATTTGGTCATAACTCTATGTTGATGACTTCGCTATTGCCTGTGCAGGCGCTGACTGTCACCTCATTACAGTTTCTCTCCAGCATGCGGTCGACCGTGTTTCCAATTGGGCCACCACACATGGGTTTAAATTTTCCAGCACTAAAACCCACCAAATTACTTTCACTAGACGCTCTGTCATCTCCGATCATCCTTTGTACCTCTATGGCTCCCGTATCCCTGAACGTGATACAGTCAAGTGTCTGGGCCTCCTCTTTGACCATAGGTTATCCTGGAAACCTCACATTACCTCTCTGAAGGCAACTTGTCACAGCCGGCTGAACCTTCTTAAAACCCTTGCTCATCTTTCATGGGGAGCTGATCGTCGAACCCTCCTTCGCCTACATTCCACCCTCATTTTATCGAAACTTGATTATGGTGACCAGATCTATTCAGCGGCATCTCCTGCTACTCTCTCTAGCCTTAACCCCATTCATCACCAAGGATTACGTTTATGCCTTGGTGCTTTTCGCTCTTCCCGTCGAGAGCCTCTATGCAGAAGCGAACGTTCCATCCTTATCCGATCGCCGTGATGCCCATTGCCTTCGCTACTATGTACGCTCTCATGATCTCCGCAATCCTTCCATTTATAGAATGGTCACTGATATTAGTAGACATTCTTTATTTGTTCGCCGCCCCTGTTTACTCCATCCCTTCTCTCTTCGCCTTCATTCGCTCTTGTCTTCTCTTCAATTACCACCTTTCTATGTTCATGTAGCATCTCACTTTTCCCTACCCCCCTGGGAAGTTCCAGCTGTTCGAGTCTGTTCTTTCTCTCTCCCTTGCTCGAAAGCCCAACTGTCTACGGTCGCTTCCCGCTCTCTTTTTCTTGACCACTTTCACTCTCATTCTCATGCCATTGCTGTGTACACAGATGGCTCTAAGTCTTCTGACGGCATAGGATTCGCAGCAGTGTTTCCGGACAGCGTCGTACGAGGGCATTTACTATCTTCGGCTAGTATTTTTACTGCTGAATTGTATGCCATCCTTGCAGCACTTATCCGTATTTCATCTATGCCTGTGTCATCATTTGTGGTTGTCTCAGACTCCCTTAGTGCTTTACTGGCTATACAGAAATTTGATACACCTCACCCCTTAGTCCTCTGTATCCAACTTTGGCTACGCCGCATCTTTACCAAGCATAAAGATATTGTTTTTTGTTGGGTCCCTGGTCATGTTGACATACAGGGCAATGAACAGGCAGACACTGCTGCGCGGTCAGCAGTACATGACCTACCAGTTTCATATAGAGGTATTCCATTTACGGACTATTTTGCTGCAATATCTTCCCACCTTCACACCCATTGGCAACAACGTTGGTCTACTATGCTCGGCAACAAACTTCAATCTATTAAACCGAGTATAGGTTACTGGCCGTCTTCTTATCACCAGTGTCGAGGTTGGGAGACTACTCTCTCCTGTCTTCGCATTGGCCATACTCGTCTTACTCATGGATATCTCATGGAGAGGCGCCCTGCTCCTCTCTGTGAGAATTGCCAAGCTCCATTATCAGTCAGCCACATTCTGTTGGACTGCCCACTTTATCAACGAGCATGCAGAATTTACCTCCGTCGTTGTCTACGCTCTGCTGCTCTCTCTTTACCTTCCCTTCTCGCTGATGGACCCACCTTTCATCCGGACTCTCTCATTGACTTTTTGACAACAACTGACTTACTTCACAAATTCTGATACCTTCAGCCCTTTCTACTTCAATCTCTTGCTACCCTCTACCCCCGTACTATCCCCTGCCCTGCTGTTTTCTGTAACCTACTGATCATCCCTCCTCCCTTCTGCCATCCAATACCCTCGCTTCCTTCCCTACCCTGCAGCGCTGTATAGCCCTTGTGGCTTAGTGCTTCTTTTTGATTATAATAATAATAATCAATCACTGAGTGGGTCATCATCTGTCAAAGATCTGCATCAGAGGACAGTTTCCTGATGAACTAAACGTCACCACCTACCATTGTAACTGATGCGTGGTTTGGTGAGGCAGATAACTAAGTGGCACTCCAAGTCGTCAGGCAGTACAAGTTTGGAGCAGATGGGGCACTTAAAACCTGCAACACAAAAAAAAAAAAAAATTATAATTAGTATCACTGCTAGTTAATGAAAATTATTCACTTTGATACACATAGTATAAATGCAATAATAGTGAACAAGCAACACAAGATGCAAAGCACCACAGGGGGAATTGAATGAGGGGTTATTCCCCCCATTTCCCAATTCCAGAACTACCATTCAACTCCCTCTGTGATTGTTTTGCACATAATATAAAATATTTTACTCTACTATATACCGTATAAATAAAAAATTCACTTGACATAAGTACAATACAGTACTGTAATGCAGTTTAAAAATTATAATTATCTAGTCAGGATATGAAAGCTCCTTGTATGTTGTAAAAATGAGAAAATATTAATGCTATATCAATTTGCCAGCACACAACAAATGAACACTGAGATTTAATAAGACACTAGTATCTTATGTATATAAAGGCATTAATCCTGCTTTGTAAAGCAATACATCTAGCATGTATTAAGTTTACATAAGAAGCAGTGATGCCGTATACGATGTATTAATTTACATTGTAAAAGCATATGATGAAGCTAAACAGACTTATGATTGAGATAAAGAATTTAATTTTAATGTTTATGTTAGGCATTCACAGAACACATACACAATACATGTACTGTACATTTCAAGAAATGTATACTGTACATTATACTGAATATCCAAGGATCTTCAGCATAACAATGATTCTCATCTTAAATCAATTATAGTATTAACACAATTAAAGTATGCAAGCAAAGCAATGCTTGAAATTAAAAATTAACTGCAATATTCAGACAGTACATCACATATATTGAAATGATTCAGTTAAGAGGCAAATTTTGTGCAGTGTCACCAAAAATATCATAAAAATCATGTTCTAAAATATTTTAAGATCAAATATTCATTATGAATTTTAACTAGAGTTTGATGCTAATTTTAATAATGAAATATTTTGTATTTCAATCAGATCTAAATAACTCTACAAATAAGTACAGGTCGGCCATCACTAATCCGGCATCAATGGAACCTGTAGCGTCCTGGATTAGTGACTGCTGGATTACAGAGTGGTTAGGTTAGAATACACTTAATTAACCTATCAATAAAGACTCTTTCTGCTACATGTTCATTTTCATCACTGCTTTCTCCTCCACTGGCTTGCTGCTGTGGATTTACAATCATCTGCACAATTTCTCAGTCAGTATAATGATGTAAAGTAAAAGGACACAAGTGCAACTAATGTGACATTTACTGTGGCAACGTTTCGCTCTCCAGGAGCTTTATCAAGCCTTTATCAAGCCTTGATAAAGCTCCTGGGGAGCGAAACGTTGCCACAATAAATGTCACATTAGTTGCACTTGTGTCCTTTTACTTTACATATTGTCGGTAATTCTACCAACTTTATTACAGTATAATGATGAAATTTGAAATTATGCTAGCCGAAATTAGTGCCGGATTACTGATAGAACTGGATAACTGATTGCTGGATTAGTGATGGCTGACCTGTATATGAATAAGAAATGCAGTTCTCACCATGCTTACTGCCCTTGACCTCTGGGAAACCGATTTTATTATACAAAAAATTAATAAAAATATTCACGGCTAAGTTTATTTTAACTAGATTTCTGGAGGAGTGATGAATAAGAAGTTTTTCAGAATTTGTTCACAAATATGATTAGGATATTTGATGGCATTATAGACAGCACAGTCCAAATAACTAATTCAGCACTCCATTTATAACATACAGATTCAGTAGCATGTATTTTATAAATATTCCTTGCCATTCATATAAGGTAAAAAAGAAGCAAAGCTATACTGTAATGCAAGCCTGATACTGTTTTAAAAATAAACACCAATATATTGAAAACTAGAAATTTAACATCTTTGAATGGTGGATCAAATTTAAAACACATATGCATTAAGCAAATTATACAGCATGTTACTGTAATTCTGAAACATTACATTACAGAGTAAGTAATTCAATTGTAGGTTATGGTACCGAATTATATTTATATTTTTAAGAATAAATACGAGGGTATTAATTTGTCAACAGTTCTGAGGGGTTACTGTCCCAGTGTTCCAGTTCCAGACTAGGGCCCCCAGGTAACAGCCTGACCAATAAGGCTGGTGGTGGTGTTGGATACATGCAGCCCAACAAAGACATAACAGCCTGGCTGATCAGGAACTGACTTAAGGCATTAGTGGTACTGACGTGTTAGCCCAGTGGCTAACATGTCGGTCTGGAGTTTTATGACTCTGACTGCGGGTTCCATCCTCGCCAGTGGTATGGTTTGTTTGCAATCGTGTCATTATGATTTTGTGAATCGTCAAGTATCCTCTTGAAGATTTCGAGTTTTCCTACATCTGCAGACCAGCCTTGGGCAAGGTTAGTCTGGTGCTTGCCTGGTCAACCAGGCTACTGCTACAGCCTGCTTGGCCATGTATCCAGTGCTATACCTCTCAAGTTTCTCATGGTCTTCCACTTGTTCTGGCAAGTGTTTCTGATATCATCTGTTAAGAGTAGTTTGAGTCTATGAATGTTGATACAATGTTCTCTTATGTGCCTATATGACCTTGCTTTTCACTGGGTTTATTTTACACTTTCTCCTATATATCTCACATCAGTATATTTCTATGGGAGTGTGCAGATTTGGGAATAGGCCTTCAGGTACCTTCCACATGTATATTATCATGTATACCTCCTATGCTCCAGTGAATACACATTTAGGACTTCGAGGTGTTCCCAGTACTTTAAATTCTTTATTTGTTCTATTTTCTATTGGCAATTTTCCTTAAGTATGAAGGGTGTTAAAAAGACTATATACATGTATTTACTTTTATTGAGTTCTCTCTCATGTACTCATTGTACCTCAGCTTTTCATGTGGGGTATTTTGCACTGTTATAAACCTTGGTAACAAATAACTACAAACTGGTTTAAAAGACATGTAAGCAAACATTAGGATATATTTTTTTGAAAACATTTTCAAGTAAATATGTCCTATTGTTTGCTTACGTGTCTTCCTAAATCAGTAATTTTGGTGCAGATTTGGGATCAATCCCTTCCGACTTTCCAGGTGTAGATTATGATGTATCATTCTCGCTAAGTTCAAAGGAGTACAGCTCAAGAGACTTCAGGCAGTCTCAATAATTTAGGTGCTTGACTGAATTTATACGAGCAGTAAGTTTCACTGTACATCCTTCAGATCTGTGGTTTAGGCTGTCTTTAAAGGGGCTAGTGATGGACACCAATATTCCAGTCTAGAAAGAACAGGTGACCTAAAAAGTATCATCACTGGTTTAGCATTGCTTGTTTTGAAGGCTCTGTTTATCCAGCCTAGCATTTTCCTTGCAGTTATGATAGCAATACTGTCATGATTCTTGAATGAAAGATCTGATATTGTCACTCCTATGTCCCTAACATTAATCTTCTCTATTGAGTGGTTTGTTCCCATTATCAATAATATTCTTTTAACACAACAGCCATCTTCCACCGAGGAAGGGCGACCCAAAAAGAAGAAACATAAAATTTTCTTTTCTTTACATTTAGTAATGTATACAGGAGAAGGGGTTACTAACACCTCACTCCCGGCACTGCAGTCACCTCTTATGACACACATGGCTTATGGAGGAAGGATTCATGAATAATACTGTACTAAGATAATAACTAAGAATGAGATGCATTTCTTTATATGACAAGCTGACAAAATGGTTTACTGGAAAAAAAGCCCTTGTCTCGGTCTCATAATTTTTTATTACTATGTATATCTTCATAACAGGTGCTGCAAAATTTTTTAAGTAGTACAACATTTTAAATTTTTTTTGTAATTGTAATTAACCTACACTGTAGCATTTGTAATTTTCTACTTGTAGCTACAGGAGCAAAGCTGAATATTTGCCTTGTATACAGTGATGAAGCAACAGGACTCTATAATGTAAATACAAGAACAGTATCAAACTTGCACTATAAATATCATTAGCAAGAGTGGCACATAACTCAGTACAGTGCCATGAAAATTTGTCATGCAAAACAGGTGAAAAGCCACTGCAGGACAATATGTATAAACTGTATGAAATGTTTGGGGATTATGTTGAGTAATTTTATAATGATACTAAAAAAAAAAATAATGTAAATTTCAGAGTTTTGGTGGAAAGGAAGTATCAATTAAAACAAAATAAAATTAGCTTCAGTGAGTTGTGTAGTAATGAGAAGTTTCTGTGTTGCTTTCATTTTTAGACAAAATGTGGTGTCTCCCTCGTTTCTGTAACACCTGATCAATTACCAGTGCTCGATCATCTTATGAGAAAGTATCTGGATATAAGTGCTGGAAGATGAGTAAAGAGCCACTTCTCTAATATACTGTCTGCCACAGCAAATTTTTATGCAGCTATTAAGCAATAGTGGAAAATATCTCAGAACACAAGAATTAATGCAACCCTAGAGCTTAATGAAGGATTTGACACACTATCAATAATGTAAAATTGTACGTGTGCTAACATGTATAAAGTTCCTGGCCATTCAGAACCTGGCACTGCATGAGGACAGCAAACCAACTGGTAAGGTAAAAACACAGGAACTTCTTATCTGTATTTATCCCTTTCAGGATCCAGAGGCCAAATTTCAAAGAGTGCTCCAGTGTCCAAGAATTTTCAAACAAAAATTTTGTTATTTTTTCTTATGAAATGATGGAGAATCTTTTTCTGAGGTAATAAAACAAAAAGTATGAAATTTGATGGAAAATTGACAAAATTATGCTCTCGTGAATTTTGATGTGTCAGCGACATTTATGAATCGGCGATTTTGCCAACTTTGACTCCCATTTTAGACCAATTACATTATTCCAGTCTACCAAATTCTTAGCTATTTCACTAGTATTACTACTATTCTATCAAATGAGCACAAGAAATCGCCCAGTCAACTGTTTTAACTACAAAATAAAGTGATCGGAAATTGGTAATTTGGCCAATTTAACACAAAGTTCAAAATATTACAATTTCAAAATAGGGTCCAGAATAAACAATGCAGCCATTCCTGGCACTAAACTAACATTTCCTCTGCTCATTAGTTATGTTTTCAGGCTTTACAAATGAATTCCATTTTGATTTTTTATTCACATAATGAATTTTAATTCAAACCAAAAAATAGAAGATTTCCTGTTATGCAATATTGTAATAATTGTATAAATAATATCATCACATTTGTGAATGTATATCAGACCCGCCAGCTGGCGTGTATTAGACATCTGAGGTCATTTGTTTACTCTTGAACATCGACAAAAATTTAACATTTCCGCTACTTTGAGCTCAGTTTCAAGCCATTTCCAGTATTAAAACCAATTAAAATCATCTCAACTTCTGTAATATATCTTCCATTCTATCAAATGAGACCAAGAAATCGCAAATACAACTATAAAAAGCATACGAAAAAACACTGCAAAGTCGCTGTTTTAATCGAAAACCACAGCCTCAGTTTTTTTTCTCTCATTATACACTGTATGCTGCAGGATTTGTTTTATGTGGTGCACACATACCCCACAGGTGTATTCTCTCATATCTAGGCCCAAATTTACCACTCACAGCTTATCAGAGTGAGCTGAGCTCGTGGCGTAGATCTACAGTTTGGACCCTGAGCGTAAAGCCGTAGATTTACGGGATGGACCCTGAAAGGGTTAAACTCACTGCTGAATATAAATCTACATTGCAGAAGCACCTCATGTATGACCAGTAGAATCATAAATTAATTTCCTACTTGTTTCCTTGAGCTCAAATAAGCTCCACACTCTTCTTGCTCTTGGAGTAAGGAATGAACTTTTGCCTGTCATCAAACATAATAGGCACAGTACTATGGAATAATTTTTCAATATGCTTTCTGATGCAGAGCACTGAGAACTAATGTCTCAAGCTAGCATTTTGTTTCAAGTTATATTCTGTCATCATTTGATATTCAATCAAGAAAACTTTTAGGTTTCATCAAAATTCATTCTAAAAATGCAGCCACTAGTGAGGAGCTCCAGTTAGATAAACTCCCAATAGAAAACTGTTGGTCTCAGCTACTATGACAATGTACTGTGACTGTAATGTCTACTTACATACTGTGCTATATATGGTTGACAATAGAGAACCCCAGATAGAAACCTCCAAGGCAATGTTCATAAGTGACAACCACAGTTTGAATACGTAGACCACACAGTATACAGTGGACCCTCACCTAACGATATTAATTGGTACCCGAGAACGAATATCGTTATGCGAGTTTTTTAGCGTTAGCCGAGGCAAAGTGTTAGCGTTAAAATGTATCGTTAGGTGAATTTAACGTTATGCGATGCGTTCGTTAGGTGAGGGTCCACTGTACTGTGCTATGTAAAGTTGCCATGTAAAGCTAGTAGGAATCAGAAAATTAAGAATGTAAAAAGCAAGTGTTGAAAATTTTGAACAAATAAGCGATGCAAAATTCTGTTCGTCCCTAAGCACCAGGGCTTCCAGACATAGTACACAATAACATCAATGAGGCAACATCAAAGCTTCTAGACATAACACAAAACAGCATCAATGAGCCAACACCAAGACTTCCAGACATAGCACAAAATGGCATCGGAACAGCATTCACCATGTCTAAACCAGTTACTCTGTTTATCAGTTACATCAGTTAATGACTCTAGAGGCTAGTTATTGGCTCTGGAGAGGAAATGTTACAAGAATAAAAACTATCAAAGAGGTACATAAGAAAGTAAAGATAATTGTATACTGAATATAAGAAGTTTGTAAGAGTCACCTGCCATCTTACATGGCTGAGACAGAAGAGCCCAGCCATCATGTGAAAGTGCAAAATGCTTAGGAGGCTTCAGTTGCACAATCATACGACAAGAGGGGATCATAATTCCAGAGGGTGGGGGAGATTGCTGTATACCATTTAACTTTCTAGAACTGTAACTTTTCTAAAGTATCTCAAAATACTCTTTTATGACTACTATTAAACCCAACAAAACAATGCACAAGGAGTCATTTAATAATTTACAGCATTTTTAAATAAAATCCAGTCAATAATATTTTATTAATTTATTGCTTTTAGTTGTCTCCATTACCCTTCAGATAAATGGACTGTACCTAGATGGTATTGTGAGTATTGGCTACCAGAATATACTAGTGTGACTTGAGCAACAATGAAGCAGAAGCTCAGCACTGAGCTTAGGACGAAGTTAGTATCTGAAAGCTTTAGGTATATGATACTATAAGCTTTACAAGAAAATGCCCCTAAGCTTACACACCACAGTAGAGTATAATAATTCTTCAAAAGATAAAAACTGAAGGTTGAAAAAGAACAAGTCTTGACTTGAAAATGATCCAGAACTGAAAAGAGGTCAAAGTTTTCCTCTCCAAATTGTAGGTTAGGTCTGAAATCAATGCAGTATTTGAGACATGCACAGAAAAAGTATTTGGCTAAAGGAGCAAGATTATATAATAATGGATGGATGTATACTGTATACTCCTGAAAAAACTTTAAAAATACCCTTTGTACACATGAGAAATTAAAGGTAATCTGAGAGTAATTAAAACAAAATAACTAATAACCTAAGAAAATAAATGATCAGTAATAAAATATTATTTGCCTTAATACTTCACAAGATTTTTTTTAATATAGACTGTTTTTAATTTCATTATTAAACAAGAACAGTACCAGTACTGATTGTGTACAAGTCTAAGAACAAAAGCACCACAGACATGAATTAAGATGTTTTTAGTGGTCCAGTAACTAAAAGTTCCGGAGGTATATGTGTATGAATATGGGAAACACGTATGACTTGAATGTTATATATGAATAATCACTGTGGGAATTAATCATGTGGAAAAATACATATCAAACATTCTTTCCAAACCTAAATGTAAATTCAGTTCAGGATTTGTTGGGTTACCAAGATGCAGGAGTGGGTGACATAACTGACTTGTGTTGATCTGCAGAATAGACTGGTGTAATTGTGAGGTGTACCGTAAGTGTAGATAAGAGAGGCGAGGTGTGGTGGAGGGGGAGGCAGGTGGAGGGCCTGTGAGAGCAAGAGTAGGGGTGGTGTACCCTCCACATCTGCTGCCCGCCCAGCTCGCCCTTCGCCACGTCCACTAGCAGTATGGCTGCTGACTCCAGTTGTGTGGGTTCGTGAGTGGTGGCGGCGGCGAGGGGAGGGGGGCGTAGCAGTGGCAGGTCGCACAAGTAGGTAACGTGCGCCAGCACTCTCTGAAGACTGATGCTGATGCTGCTGATGATGATGGTGACGGCTGCGGCCAGGTGAACCACTGATGGTGCGATTAGAGGCTCCACTGGACGGAGGTGTGGGTGAAGGGTCAGCTACACGGGGTGTGGGGGAGTGGGCGGGGTGTGGGTCAGTGGGGCGGGAAGGTACGCAGGTCCCCAACAGGACGCCCATCCCCCGCCAACATGACGCCATCACCGTCGTACCCTCCACCTTTCCTCCACATGTGGGATCCCACCCACTTGTTGCGCTTGAAACATTTTGAGTTGATGGACGTGGTGTGGGTGTGGTTACGTCAGACTGTATATGGCTGTGGACACGTCTAGCCTACTAAACAGTTGATATGCAGCTTGTGATATTTGAAGAAAGGAGAAAATGCTAGCCATGTATTACTGGCTCTGCCACCATGACTTACTTCAGGTCAATTGGAAAAAAAGAGTGCCAATTTTCTGAGTGGTACATTCATTCACTTGTATTAATATTAAAAAACCACTACACTAATTTTTTTTGTCAGTTACAATATAATTAATTGTTCCTTTTTGCAAATTTCCATAAATAATATGGAATGTTGTTTACACTAAATTTCAATTACATAAAAAACTTTTCAACTAGTTTTTTGAGGAAAGGCACTTCAAGTCTGTAGTCATGTTTAGTTCATGATGTTTAAGGCTTATTGTCCACACACTATGTCTGTAGGATAACAGAACTACTATATCCGAATACAAAATTTTGGCATGGGAGCAAAGAATGCAATAAAATGTCCAATGCTTCTTCAACATATTTTCCAATCAACTCTGAATGTAATTCAAACAGAATTCTGAGAAAACAAACTTGTTGTTAACTACAAGAATCAATTTCTTTAGTTAACTTTATATAACATCATTAACAGTATGGATGATTAAAATGTTCTGACTCAAAAGGATTGAAATCGTTACTTTACATGTGGTACTGAAACTGTTATAACAGAGTGCAACCCAATAATTCACATGGGTTAGGTTCCTGGAGGTGCCACGAATCCTGAAGTCAGATAATAGAAAATTTTGTGTATGCAATTTAGAAGTATAGTAGACCGTTAGATATCGTACAATCTGTTAACAAAAATGCAGTATATTTTTAGTGAACACGCTGTAAAAATCACTTTACATGGTGAAGTATGTGAAGGGGAAAATTTGGCATGTGCCACATTCTTTTTCCCTTTGTCTGACGGTGAGCCTCAGCGTGAGTCCATTATTTTATGGGGGAAGGCCTATATGATGTACACAACCTCCCTCACCCAGTACTTTGTACACATCTGCCTATGTTAGAGAATCAACTTTTTATTCCATCTGTGGCACCCAAGAAGATTGTAAGTGATCCTGGAACTCAATTCTTCCTCATGGCCACACACCTACACCTACACCATTCCCCCACAGCCACAGTTCCCCACTATTTCAAGACCACACCTTGCCTAGCCCCATGTCCTCACAAACACTATTTCTCCAGAACTTGACACCCATACCTAACTTAACTTTTTATCCTAACATGCTGTCCACATACCTAATCACTTTAGTCACCCACCACCCTCATTATTACCTACACCACCAACTATGCACTCATCCACCTAATAATCAATCATCCACATCACCATGAACACTGGGCCACCGACAACCACAACTTTCACCCGCACTACACACCCACAGCTTCAAGCCTCCACCCATACCTTCCATTCACATCACTCCCCCACAGCTTCAATCCCACATGGCCTCCACCCATACCTTCCATTCACATTACTCCCCTACAGCTTCAATCCCACATGACCTCCACCCACACCTTTCATTCACATCACTCCCCCACAGCTTCAATCCCACATGGCCTCCACCCATACCTTTCATTCACATCACTCCCCCACAGCTTCAATCCCACATGGCCTCCACCCATACCTTTCATTCACATCATTCCCCCACAGCTTCAATCACACAGCTCCACTCCCTCAACCTCACGTCCACACCTTACCCATACTTTTAGGGCCCATATACATTAACATTCCATCCACACACCTAGTTATGCAGCCACCCACCACTCTCATTACCACCCACACTTACAGCTACACACACACACAGTCACCCATCATTCACACTGCCACCTACACTGGGCCACTGACACTTCTACCCACATGATCATCATCACACCACCTCGTTGCTTCCAGCCTTCAACCCCTGCACCCCTCCACCTCCCAACACATGCCTTCAGCTCCTGTCCCAACCAATAACCATTTGGTCCCCACTCCCACATGGAAACCCCCTCTTCCTGCCACTCTAACCCCTTTTATGTACACACACCCCAACCATTATATACTCACTTTTATAACCCCCATGCAGTTGCAGCAAGTAGGACAACCAAACAATAAGGTAACTGTGTCTGCTAGCAGAGATGCGGATGTGAGATCTCTGACTGGCACACATCACCAAACAGACAATTAAATTATTATCAATTTTTTTACAATCTCCAGACTATACAAAACTTTTATGGCTTTTTTTTGAGGGTCAAATGAACATAACCCCATTTTTCCTATAGTATATTTTTCTGTTCAGTTTACATGCATTTTTGTATTACATACCATTTTCTGGAATGTAACTATATATACTGTATTGTGTTATCCAATGATCCACTGTATTTTGGCTATGTCTCTTCAAAATTTTTGATAATCAGCTTAATGCTGACCTTAACCCTTTCAGGGTCCAAGGCCCAAATCTGGAGTCACGCACCAGTGTCCAAGAATTTAAAAAAAAAAAAATTGTTATTTTTTCTTATGAAATCGTAGAGAATCTTTTTGTGAAGGTAATAAAACAAGAAGTACGAAAGTTGGTGGAAAATTGACGAAATTATGCTCTCGCGAATTTTGATGTGTCAGCGATATTTACGAATCGGCGATTTTGCCGACTTTGACTCCCATTTTAGGCCAATTACATTATTCCAATCAACCAAATTCTTAGCTATTTCACTAGTATTACTTCTATTCTATCGATTGAGCACAAGAAATCGCCAAGTCAACTGTTTCAACTACAAAATAAAGTGATCGGAAATTGTTAATTTGGCCAATTTAACACAAAGTTCAAAATATTCCAATTTCAAAATAGGGTCCAGAATGAACAATGTAGGCATTCCTGGCACTAAACTAACATTTCCTCTGTTCATTAGTTATGTTTTGAGGCTTTACAAATAAATTCCATTTTGATTTTTTATTCACATAATGAATTTTTATTCACACCAAAAAATAGAAGATTTACTGTTATGCAATACTGTAATAATTGTATAAATATCATCAACATATTTGTGAATGTATATTAGACCCACCAGCTGGCGTGTATTAGACGTGTGAGGTCGTTTGTTTACTCTTGAATATCGGCAAAAATTTAACATTTCTGCTACTTTGAGCTCAGTTTCAAGCCATTTCCAGTGCTAAAACCAATCAAAATCATCTCTATTTCTGTAATATGTCTTCCATTCTATCAAATGAGACCAAGAAATCGCAAATACAACTATAAAAAACATACGAAAAAACACTGCAAAGTTGCTGTTTTAATCGAAAAATCATGATTTCATTTTTTTTCTCTCATTATACACAGTGTGCTGCAGGATCTGTTTTATGTGGTGCACACATACCACATAGATGTATTCTCTCATATCTAGGCCCAAATGTACCACTCACAGTTTATCAGAGTGAGCTCAGCTCATGGCGTAGATCTACGGTTTGGACCCTGAACGTAAAGCCGTAGATCTACGGGACGGACCCTGAAAGGGTTAATAAGAAAGAATCGGTACATTTTGAATGAAATTCTATAGTAAGTTTTTAACTTGGGGGATGTGTGCCAAGCAGTAACTTAGGGGTCACATTCCAAGCAAGAAAAGGCAATGGGCACCATGGAAAATAAAACAGAAATATCAAAGGTATTCTTTGAATAACCTCTGGTAAAAATACTGTACAGAACAGCCTCTCCTCACTTAACGACAGAGTTCTGTTCCTAAGACCACGTTGTTAAACGAATTCATCGCTAAGTGAGGAGCACACTATAATGGTAGTGAGTTTGTGTCAACCATCTTTGATATTGTTTTAATGTCACCTTTGCACCATTTATATACATTACTTAGGTATGAATATTCATCAGAGCCCATCGTAAGTTCGAGGTGTCGGTAAACGAATGTCGCTAAGTGAGGAAAGGCTGTATAATCAAATCACGCAGAGTAGTAAGCATGCAAAGTCTGCAGTACAGACATCCTATGCTTAAAGAGATTTTGATGTACTCTACAGAATTTGTGCTAACAACTATGAATTTAGTACATTAGGGGAAAAATGTGTATAGAGAATAAGTTTCCTGCATAACCGCTAATTAAGTTTTCCACAGCCTAGGATGGTTCAAATGGATGTCTGTACAATCAGTGACAAGCAAGTAAATATTCTGTGTTTGTGTCCCATGGCCTGGTAGGCAACATTCTCGCCTCACAAACACACAGTGTCCGTGGTTTGATCCCCAGGAAGGGTGGAAAGACTGGGCATGTTTTCTTACAGCTGCTGTCCCATTCACCTAGCAAGCAGATAGGTACCTGGGTGATAGTCGATTGGTATGGGTTACACACTGGGGGACAAGATACAGGACCCCAATGGAAATAAGACAGACAGTCCTCGATGATGCACTGACTATGGTGCTCTTCAATGGTGTGAAGAGCACCATAGTCAACTACGGTGCTCTTCACCAACTCCAAAGCTGAGGGACTGATTACCTCATCTATTGTATATAGTTCTATTGTCTTCCAATTATAACCTTGAATTTGTATTGATAGTCACTGGATGGCAAAATGTCTATAATAAAGATACCCAGATGTTGCACATGTGTCTAATTTTCAAGCCAAGTTTTACACAGGTCAGTGGAGAATAACACAACAGTTCAATGGTGACCAGTTCCAACTACTTAGATATGGAAAGAACATAGAACTGACAAGGGACACTATATACAAAATGCAAGATCGCCAAATAGAAGGAAAGGAACATGTAAAGGTATGCAAAGATACAAGATATAAACAGCTTAAATAGTGCAATGCTCAGGTGCTTAGGTTTAAGGTCAAAGGTCAGATGCCTCTGGGTTTAAGTTCAAAGGTCAAGTGTTTCAAGGCTTAAGTTCAAAAGTCAGAGGCCAAAAAATTAAGTTCAAAGATCTGGTGCAAGAGTCAGGTGCCTCAAGGTTCATGTTTTAGAGAGGTACTGCATGTGGCCTACCAACTCACATTAAGTTTTTATAATAATGCATGCTCTAAGGGAGCATTAATCTGACCATATGTTTTACCATGGATGATTTACCATGTTTTACCATGGATGATTCCAGACATCTACTCTTAACCATATTATTCTGGTACACTAGCTTAGTTTTATAAATTGACTTAGTGTTGCACACAGTCACTATTGATGTTCATTTTACAGGCATATTTGTGCTTTTGTAACCGACTAGGCAAACTTCTAGCTGTCTCCCTGAACAAAGACTTGGTCGTATCCCAGCAGGAAGTACCAGTGTGTGGCTTAGAGGTCATTGTGAAGTCAGGTATGGCCTCAGTGGTAACTACTGCAATGTCGATATTGGAATTCTGTATAATGGGCAGTGGCGGATCAACATTTTTGGAGTCTTTATGCATGAACTGTTATGGCGGCCCCTTTGCAACCCTTTCTCGTACAGTAGACCAAAAATTTTAAGAAATGTAGACTAAGGTAGCTTCTGGGGCCCCTCCAGGATTAGGGGCCCTGAAGCTTAAGTTGCATTAGTTTCATAGTAAATCACCCCTGATAATGGGGGATACTATGTTGGCTGTGGCATCTGTTGACAGGGCAGTACATAGCTGCTAACAGTGCTGTCCTGACTCCTGGCATTGCTATGTATTAACTCTTTTTTCCATCTGCACTGGAAAATCTTGTGCAGAGGATATCTGAGACTGGAGGAAGTGTTCTCTATCTAATCACATTCCTCCTTCAGTAATTCGTTGCTGCAAACTCAGAGTGCCCCTAGGAGAACTCATTTAGTACCCTCTTATTATTATTACGATCAAAATAAGGGACATACAGTAGTACCCCCTTAGCTTTCTAATATGATGGGAGAAAGTGGCAACTGGTTCGAATGAGTTGGTTGGTTTCTAGTATACGATTCGCTTAAGATTACGTATTGCCTTTGTCTGGTGAATTGAACATTAAAGAAGAGAAGGTTGTTATTAACGTCCTCCTTGTTTAACTATTCTTGGATACACTGCAGAAACAGCTGTGACTGAGGCTACAGTGACTATTTACTGCTTACACGCATATCACTGTATTTGACTGGTAAATCATTGCTTATGACTTAAACCAGCACTCACTCAACCGTGGTCCGACACTGGGGCATGGTCAATAGTGGTAGCAGTAGTAATTGCCGTAGGGGTGGTATTAGTAGTGGTGGCAGTGACTGTGGTGATAGTGGTAGCTAGTAATGGAGGCAACAGTGAAGGGTAGTGGTAGTAGCAAGTAAGGGGTAGTGGTAGCTAGTAATGGAGGCAACAGTGAAGGATAGTGGTAGTAGCAAGAGGGGTAGTGGTAGTAGCCAGAGTGAGGGGTAATGGTGGTAGCAAGAGTGAGGGGTAGTGGTGGTAGCAACAGTGAGGGGGTAGTGGCAACAGTGAAGGATAGTGGCAACAGTGCGGGATAGTGGCAACAGTGAGGGGGTAGTGGCAGTAGTGAGGGGGTAGTGGCAGCAGTAGTGGCAAATGCTTGCAACTATTGATTGCAACGTGCAGGCGTTCACAAGTAGAATTCATCAGATGCTATGCAGGCACCATGAAAAAAATGCCACCAAAACTCCACCCAAAATTCCCCGCCACTACCACACACACCTGTTATGTGCCTGAAACCAATCTCGTGTGTTTTTCCTACCCTCTTAAACCAGTCTGGAGTCAGACTTTTCTGTTGGTAGCCTGTTCAACCAGGCTGTTGCTGCTGGCGGTCTGTTAGTCCACATATCCTTCACAACTTAGTTGATATGGCACTCTTGAACACTTCTGCACTTGTTCCAGCAATATTTCTGATATATGCTGGTAACAGACTGAATAGTCTAGGTCCATGGATATTGACAAAGTTCTGTGCCCATGGTGTCCCTGCTTTTCAATTAATCTATGTTACATTTCAATGACTTTTTATTCTAGTACGCTGTTATGATAGTGTGTAGCTTTTGAACCAGGCCCTCGAGTATCTTCCATGTGTACATTTATGAGTATGTTTCTTCATTCCAACGACTACATTAAGGAATCCCTAGTATACTAGTTTACTGCCCACATCATCGCCAGGTACACCACCACATCCATTATCACCACCACACCTATAACCATCACTTATCTCACACCTATAATACCACCACACCCATCACCACATATGTTACCATCATGCACCACCACTGCCAAGGTGTCACATGCTCCTCCTCCTCCTCCCTAAGACGCTGACAAATCCAGATGGACGTGAGAGGTTCTGGCAGCATTTCTCAAGTGTGTTGTTAACGTGGCGGCCGCTCCTTCATCAAGTCAACCAGCTAGCTACCTTACTGAAGTACACACCTCCACTCACATCCTTTCTGCACTCAATCTCCCTCTCATGCACTCTTCATCCTCCTCTCTCACAATCCCTCATCTATTTTCTTCTTTTTCAAACACACGGTCTCTTTTCCACACAAACATCCTAGTAAGTACCCCATGCATCTGTTTTTATGTCTTTCTCGTGGAGAGTGTTGAGAGTGTACATGTCTTTATAGTGGAGAGTGTTGACAGTGTACATGTCTTTATCGTGGAGAGTGTTGACAGTGTACGTTGGCTAACTCCTGAAACAGGAACAGGAGTCAAGTGTGACCTTGTAAATGGTCCAAGTCGTCCCCGAAACATCGTCGTAAACTTCTCTTCTATGTGCGGGTTATTTATGTACTGTTTCAGTCACGGTGTTGTGCCCTTTTTGTTCTTTCAAGTCATGCTTGTGATTGTTCTGTTGACAGATTAATCTACAATATTTTCCTTAAGTTCCCAATGGTCGTAGCACTTAAACTTCCTCCTGTAACCCTAAGTCTTACTAGTTCCTCTGTATAATTTTCCAGTAGTAATCTTGCCTTAATTAGGAATTGCTACACCCTCAGAAGTTCTTAATTACTTGAGCAGTGAGGTCTGATCCAAGGAAGGGCAGCTCCAATTCCTTGGAGCAAGATCCCTTCAGATGCATCAAGTGACTACCGGGACAGTCTCTCTCTGACACTGTCATGCTTTATATTCAGCACGTGGGAGCGGTATCTTACATTACACATCACTTATCTACATTACAATTCCATCATCCATCACTACACTTGCTCTAGTCATAAGTCTTCATGAAGGGATTTATAGTAATTTTAGTACTTGTTTTGCATGGAATGTGTGTGTATGTGTGTGTGTATGTGTATGTGTGTGTGTGTGTGTGTGTGTGTGTGTGTGTGTGTGTGTGTGTGTGTGTGTGTGTGTGTGTGTGTGTGTGTGTGTGTGTTCACCCAGTTGCGGTTGCAAGGGTCGAGTCACAGCTCCTGGCCCTGCCTCTTCACTGGTTGCTACTAGGTCACTCTTCCTGCTTCATAAGCTTATCATACCTCTTCTTAAAGCTATGTATGGATCCTGCCTCCACTACATTACTTCCCAGACTATTCCACTTCCTGACAATTTCTGTGACTGAAGATATACTTCCTAACATCCCTGTGAGTCATCTGAGTCTTCAACTTCCAACTGTGACCCCTTGTTCCTGTGTCCCATCTCTGGAACATCCTGTTTCTATCCACCTTGTCAATTGCTCTCAGTATTTTATGAGTCGTTATCATATCCCCCCCCCCCCCATTTCTTCTGTCCTCCAGTGCTGTCAGGTTGATTTCCCTTAACCTCTCCTCGTAATACAAAGTGCAAACCTTTGCACTTTCTCTAATTTCCTTAGGTACTTGGCTAGGTGTGGGTTCCAAACTAGTGCTGCATATTCCAATACGGGCCTGACATACACGGTGTACAGGGTCCTGAATGATTCCTTATTGAGATGTCGGAATGCTATTCTTAGGTTTGCTAGGTGCCCATATTCTTCAGCAGTTATTTAGTTAATGTGCGCCTCAGGAGATGTGTCCAGTGTTATACTCACCCCAAGATCTTTTTCGTTGAGTGAGGTTTGTAGTCTCTGGCCCCCCTAGACTGTACTCAGTCTGTGGTCTTCTTTGCCCTTCCCCAATCTTCATGACTTTGCATCTGGTGGGGTTGAGCTCCAGGAGACAGTTTCTAGACCAGGCCTGCAGCCTGTCCAGATCCCTTTGTAGTTCTGCCTGGTCCTCGTTCGACTGAATTCTTCTCGTCAACTTCACAACATCTGCAAACAGGGACACTTCTGAGTCTATTCCTTCCGTCATGTCGTCCACATATACCACAAACAGCACCAGTCCTAGGACTGACCCCTGTGGAACCCCGATCGTCACAGGTGCCCACTCTGACACTTCGTCACGTCCCATGATTCGCTGATGTCTTCCTGACAGGTACTCTCTGATCCATTGCAGCGCCTTCCCTGTTATACCTGCCTGGTCCTCCAGCTTATGCACTAATCGCTTGTGTGGAACTGTGTCAAAAGTCTTCTTATAGAGTGTGTGTGAGTGTGAGTGTGAGAGTGTGTGAGTGTGAGTGTGTGAGTGTGAGTGTGAGTGTGAGAGTGAGAGAGAGAGTGAGAGAGAGAGGAGAGAGAGAGAGAGAGAGAGAGAGAGAGAGAGAGAGAGAGAGAGAGAGAGAGAGAGAGAGAGAGAGAGAGAGAGAGAGAGAGAGAGTGTGTGTGTGTGTGTGTGTGTGTGTGTGTGTGTGTGTGTGTGTGTGTGTGTGTGTGTGTGTGTGTGTGTGTGTGTGTGTGTGTGTGTGTGTATGTATGTATGTATGTGTGTGTGTGTGTGTGTGTGTGTGTGTGTGTGTGTGTGTGTGTGTGTGTGTGTGTGTGTGTGTGTGTGTGTGTGAGGGGGAGAGAGAGATCGAGAGAGAATGAATAAATGAATGAAGATAACAATGAATGAATGAACTTTCAGATTAATATTTGAGTCTGTATTAGCGCCGTAACCTGAGCTTCATCGATCATCATTACTTGTTACCGACCTTTTCAACTGTATCGTGAATATTTTTAAAAAGGAGATTACCTCCACCACTTCCCCCACGAGTTCATTCCACATCGCCCACAGTACTACCCTAACAGTGAAACAACACTTCGTAGCGTCCGTGTGTGCTCTCAGTAGCTACGGCCTCTTGTTCCTGGCACTCTCACTTCACAGTTTGCACCCACGCTATAAATCAATCTGCGGGTTTATAGCGTCCGGCTTCGGAGGAGCTGGAGGAAATTCATGATCTTTAATACATTGTACCATTGTATTCATGTTTGTTTTTTTCTGCACATGTATTCTGTTTATCAATAAATGTTCACATATAATATAAAATATATAGGGGGTGGTAGGAGAAGAAAATATTCAAACAGCTCCGGGGAGAACCTTGAGTTTTCCCTGAGGTACGTTTATTGTCTTCTCTGAGGATGAGGGTCCCCAGTCCAGCAGGGTAATATTTAGTGAAGGGATTCAGGGAAACCGGTTATTTTCATATAGTCGGACTTGAGTCCTGGAAATGGGAAGTACAATGCCTGCACTTTAAAGGAGGGGTTTGGGATATTGGCAGTTTGGAGGGATATGTTGTGTATCTTTATACGTATATGCTTCTAAACTGTTGTATTCTGAGCACCTCTGCAAAAGCAGTGATAATGTGTGAGTGTGGTGAAAGTGTTGAATGATGATGAAAGTATTTTCTTTTTGGGGATTTTCTTTCTTTTTTGGGTCACCCTGCCTCGGTGGGAGACGACCGACTTGTTGAGAAAATATATATATATATATATATATATATATATATATATATATATATATATATATATATATATATATATATATATATATATATATATATATATATATATATATATAAATATCTTTTAACTCCACGCCTCTTGCCAAGACCCTCGCATTTACTTCTCTTACAACCCCATCTATAAATATATTAAACAACCACGGTGACATCACACATCCTTGTCTAAGGCCTACTTTTACTGGGAAAAAATTTCCCTCTTTCCTACATACTCTAACTTGAGCCTCACTATCCTCGTAAAAACTCTTCACTGCTTTCAGTAACCTACCTCCTACACCATACACCTGCACCATCTACCACATTGCCCCCCCTATCCACCCTGTCACACGCCTTTTCCAGATCCATAAATGCCACAAACACCTCTTTAGCCTTATCTAAATACTGTTCACTTATATGTTTCACTGTAAACACCTGGTCCACACACCCCGTACCTTTCCTAAAGCCTCCTTGTTCATCTGCTATCCTATTCTCCGTCTTACTCTTAATTCTTTCAATAATAACTCTACCATATACTTTACCAAGTATACTCAACAGACTTATCCCCCTATAATTTTTGCACTCTCTTTTGTCCCCTTTGCCTTTATACAAAGGAACTATGCATGCTCTCTGCCAATCCCTAGGTACCTTACCCTCTTCCATACATTTATTAAATAATTGCACCAACCACTCCAAAACTATATCCCCACCTGCTTTTAATATTTCTATCTTTATCCTATCAATCCCGGCTGCCTTACCCCCTTTCATTTTACCTACTGCCTCACGAACTTCCCCCACACTCACAACTGGCTCTTCCTCACTCCTACAAGATGTTATTCCTCCTTGCCCTATACACGAAATCACAGCTTCCCTATCTTCATCAACATTTAACAATTCCTCAAAATATTCCCTCCATCTTCCCAATACCTCTAACTCTCCATTTAATAACTCTCCTCTCCTATTTTTAACTGACAAATCCATTTGTTCTCTAGGCTTTCTTAACTTGTTAATCTCACTCCAAAACTTTTTCTTATTTTCAACAAAATTTGTTGATAACATCTCACCCACTCTCTTATTTGCTCTCTTTTTACATTGCTTCATCACTCTTTTAACATCTCTCTTTTTCTCCATATACTCTTCCCTCCTTGCATCACTTCTACTTTGTAAAAACTTCTCATATGCTAACTTTTTCTCCCTATCTACTCTCTTTACATCATCATTCCACCAATCTCTCCTCTTCCCTCCCGCACCCACTTTCCTGTAACCACAAACTTCTGCTGAACACTCTAACACTACATTTTTAAACCTACCCCATACCTCTTCGACCCCATTGCCTATGCTCTCATTAGCCCATCTATCCTCCAATAGCTGTTTATATCTTACCCTAACTGCCTCCTCTTTTAGTTTATAAACCTTCAACTCTCTCTTCCCTGATGCTTCTATTCTCCTTGTATCCCATCTACCTTTTACTCTCAGTATAGCTACAACTTGAAAGTGATCTGATATATCTGTGGCCCCTCTATAAACATGTACATCCTGAAGTCTACTCAACAGTCTTTTATCTACCAATACATAATCCAACAAACTATTGTTATTTCGCCCTACATCATATCTTGTATACTTATTTATCCTCTTTTTCTTAAAATATGTATTATCTATAACTAAACCCCTTTCTATACAAAGTTCAATCAAAGGGCTCCCATTATCATTTACACCTGGCACCCCAAACTTACCTACCACACCCTCTAAAAGTTTCTCCTACTTTAGCATTCAGGTCCCCTACCACAATTACTCTCTCACTTGGTTCAAAGGCTCCTATACATTCACTTAACATCTCCCAAAATCTCTCTCTCTCCTCTACATTCCTCTCTTCTCCAGGTGCATACACGCTTATTATGACCCACTTTTCGCATCCAACCTTTACTTTAATCCACATAATTCTTGAATTTACACATTCATATTCTCTTTTCTCCTTCCATAACTGATCCTTCAACATTACTGCTACCCCTTCCTTTGCTCTAACTCTCTCAGATACTCCAGATTTAATCCCATTTATTTCCCCCCATCTAAACTCCCCTACCCCCTTCAGCTTTGTTTCGCTTAGGGCCAGGACATCCAACTTCTTTTCATTCATAACATCAGCAATCATCTGTTTCTTGTCATCCGCACTACATCCACGCACATTCAAGCATCCAAGTTTTATAAAGTTTTTCTTCTTCTCTTTTTTAGTAAATGTCTACAGGAGAAGGGGTTACTAGCCCATTGCTCCCGGCATTTTAGTCGCCTCATACGACACGCATGGCTTACGGAGGAAAGATTCTTTTCCACTTCCCCATGGACAATAGAAGAAATAACGAAGAACAAGAGCTATTTAGAAAAAGGAGAAAAACCTAGATGTATGTATATATACATATATGCATGTG